>NC_136512.1:72452311-72549811 GCF_053919585.1 Euprymna scolopes
TTGTAGCTAGACGAGTGAGTTCCTATTAATACTTGCGCCCCCCCCCCGAGGTCAGAGTTTAACATAAGATCAATTTTTTAAAAGTGGTTAAAATTCAGTTTCCCAAAAAGGAGTTCTCTTGACCGGGACAAAAAATAAAACTTGTTTTCAGTCTAGAAGGATTTCTGTTTAACTGATCGAGAACAGATGGTATTTATTTGCTCCCCCACCGAGCAAATTAGGCACAAGGCCGATTTTTAATGTGAGGAGTGAAGGGAGGGGGAAGGGAAAAAGGGGACCAGCTCCCGAGAGGTGGGAAATGGGAGCTGGTTAAAGGTCAGGTATGTGGGGTTGCCCCCACATCTGGTCTTTGCTAGTCATAGCTTGCAGTATCTGCCGGAACAGATGGTGTTTATTTGCTCCCCCACTGAGCAAATTAGGCACAAGGCCGTTTTTAATGTGAGGTAAAAACCAGCTCCCCAAAAAGGGGGCACTCTGGTTACCAAAAATAATAATTGCCCCAGTATAGAGGGTTTCCCCTCCATTGACTGGTACAAATTATCTTAAGTGCAGCATCTGCCGGAACAGATGGTATTTATTTGCTCCCCCACTGAGCAAATTAGGCACAAGGCCGTTTTTAATGTGAGGTAAAAACCAGCTCCCCTAAAAGGGGTCACTCTGGTTACCAAAAATAATAATTGTCCCAGTATAGAGGGTTTCCCCTCCATTGACTGGTACAAATTATCTTAAGTGCAGTATCTGCCGGAACAGATACTACACTTTGATCTTGTCACCCGGACCCCTGAGGGGGTTTTTGGGCAATTGTTCGTCTGTCTACAAGTGAACTGATCGAGAACAGATAGATGAAGAACAGTATGAGAATAAATATTCGCACTTTGTTTCCATGCTTAGTCCATCTACGGGTCTGCCACTCTTAAGTTTGAAATAGTATTTAGCCTATTTATTATTTGTGATAGTCTGTCAAGCTACGCTTTAAATAACATTTTGTTTTATCTGTTATGCTAAAGTTTGAAATTGCATGTTTATCTCTAAAGGTGCTACGTAAATGATGCTACCAGATAAGGCTGTCGGGTAGATGTCAGCTTCCTTACCTAAAATGCACCAAACATTGATGTTATTGGTTTTGCCGTTTTCCCTTTGCAAGACACATTCACGTTCTTGCAACATAAAAACATTTACTAAACTAACTGCATCCTAAAACAGGTCGATATGCCTTATAATGGTAACAAATGACCAAAATCTCACTTGTCTATGTATGTATGCATGTATGTATGTATGTATGTATGTATGTATGTCTGCCTATCTCGCCATTGTTTCCAGTCATCTTGTACCTCCACTTGCGATTGGTATGCAACAATGTTTAATTAGTAGAGGCATTGTTAATGACTCTTACCACACAAATTTCACGCGCAGGCGCCCTTGCAGTGGGTATCAATAGTCTGTCATGGCTGAAGGAAGCCACTATGGATATAAACATACATACATACATACATACATACATAATGTATGTATGTATGTATGTATGTATGTTTATATCCTTGTATGTATGTATGTATGTATGTATGTATGTATGTATGTATGTATGTATGGTGGTCATGGTCTGGTGTGGGCGTGTGTTAAAAGCACACAGATGTCTTAGCGTCATACTGTGCTTCTCCCAGACAAATGAACCCCACGTGCACGTCGTGACCACTGTCACACAGACGGGGCTCTGGTGAACGGCGAGTGTCCTGCGCCGTATAACTGGACCTCCACTGCCTTGTGGACCAAGGTTCTTTTAATCAAAGACTAAGGGTAAGGTAACCCTGACAGAAAGCTCCAGAGGAGTTTAAACCCTGTCAGCTGCGGCATATATGACCCATCGGCGTATGGAGTATGCTCTGGTGCGCAGCAACCTAAGTCCCAGTCATGGATCAAATGGCATGGTGGGTGAAGAGGGCTCTCGTAAGCCGTGGTGAAGGCTACCTCTCTAGGAGAAGGAAAACCCTGATATAAAACCTGCGGCGACTGCTGCTTCCAATGATGGTGCAGATATGGGCGTCAATGGCGATAAGGGCTCTGGAAGCTTCATGGTCTGGCCTAGAAGGTGTTCAGGCACCACAGTTTGGGCCCGGTCATCAGTGAATGTGAAGGACTATAGAAAGTTCATAGAAGTGACCGTCTGGCACGTGCTGTTTATTGCGCTAATGTTTGCGTCATTTGACCCAGAGATATATTAAGTAATGGCAATACTTGAGAACGAGTTGTTGCCATCAAGTATGTATGTATGTATGTATGTATGTATGTATGTATCTCAGGTCATGTCATATGCTACTGGTACCATGTAAACCAGTACTACTTGTCTCACGGTCGGGTCACCGGCAACTAAACTGTTTGGTGAGGAGGGTTGCTAGTCTCCCTGAAGGATTAAAAACAAGACCTTCCAAAGGGCGAATGAACCCTTTTTCGCGGTCAACGGCCAACTAGCACCGTGTGTGTTTGTATGTATGTGTGTGTTGGGGTGGAGAGGTCTCCCGTAGGCCGTGGTGAAGGCAACCTTTCTAGGAGAAGCAAATCTGTGATTTAAAAAGCCATAAAGCGGGAGGCCAGTACCCGCATTAAACTGGTCTGCAGTTTAACTTGTTGCTGGCTATCTTGCTCTTGCTTGTTTCTGGATCTCAATATTTTGAACCGAGAGAGAGAGAGACTTAGCTGTCGTCCAAAGCTAAGACTCTGTAACATCATCTGTGTATAGATACTCCCTCTGGCATGTGCCTATTAAAATGGTCTTGTGGCGATGGAAGTCATTTTTGAGCTCATGAACTTTAAGTGTCTGAGGTAGTTGCACTCGTCTGAAAAGACGTTGCAATCATAATCGTGTATGTATGTATGCCTAAAATTTTCGACAGAGGCGACGGATTTTTACGAGATAGGTATCGTAACGCCAGGCTAGCATATAAATATTTGATAAGTAAAACGAAGGATAAAACCATCGTTAATAATAATTTGAAGATATGTATTTATCTGATCGGGCTCTTTGCCTGCACTAATATGACTCTCTCTCTCTCTCTCTCTCTCTCTCTATCTATCTATCTATCTATCTATCTCTCCCTTTATCTCTCTCTCTCTCTCTCTCTCTCTCTTCAGATTTCCCTTCCTTCCATCAGTCGCCTAAGATCTTCAGGATTACAGTTAACGTCATGCGCAGTTTGCTGGATGTACGTGGATCTAGGTCGTCTTATGCTGGTGCGCCAGTGCCGTGTTAGGGTTAGGTTGCCGTGTAGTCCACACCAATACATTTCTCACTAGCTCTTGCTTGGCGGAATGAGAATATAGTCTCCGGTAATCTGGTAGGGCCACCCACGACAGGCAGATTGCTGTAGAACCTGAACTGACCAACAGGGCTCTAGTAATGTCAAGTACAGCAGCATAACATTGGCGGAAGAACTTAAGAATCAGCCAACAACAGAGCATAAAGAACGCTGAGCGGAAGAATCAATAATTGATCAACAGTAAGGAACAACCAATCTTATTGAGAGATTATTGTATTTCACTTGTATACGTAGCTTACACAGATAATATTATCTGAGCCATGGAAAGATTCGAAATTGAAGACATAAATAACTTAAAGCATAGAAACCGTTAACTAAATGTACCGAATTCGGCAAGATTTAGTCCGAAAAGGGTTGATATGCTGTAAAAAAGTCATCCAAGCAAAAAATATCGTGAATAAATATTTGATGTTAGAAAGAACGTGAAGCAGAAAATTGTAAAGAAAGATGTTCGGATTCAGCATTAAATAACCTGAAAAGGTTTGATATGCCGTAAAAAAAAACAATAAAAATCCATGGATAAATATTTAAAAATATAAAAGAATTTTAAGCATCAAAATTTTTTCCTTTCACAACTATTTTTATTAAACAAGGAATTTTCTTAAACATGTTCGGATGTTTTATGTTTCTGTCTTTGTATACATTTTTTTCCGGCCAAAAGCGACAACAGCGGCGGAGTTTAAAAAATAGCAAACGAAACAAGTAAGAGTTTCTAACCGAAATTTTAATTTGAACGTGAAATTCATGGTAAAACAAGGAATTGTCTTACACATGTTCGGATGTTTTATGTTTCTGTTTTTGTATACATTTTTCTGGTCGTCAGCTACATCGGCGGCGGAGTTTTAAAAGATAGCAGAGGGGGGCGGAAAAGAAGCGTTTCTAACTGAAATTAGAATTTAAAACACGAATTCACGGTTAAACGAAAAAGTAAGCTTTTCTAACTGAAATTATTATTATTATTATTATTATTATTATTATTATTATTATTATTATTATTATTATTATTATTAATGTTGTTCTTCTTCTACTTATAATTATTATCATTATTATTATCATTATTATTATCATAATGAATATTATTATTATTATTATATAAAAAATTACTTTATTGGTTATTACTATTATCACTAATATTATTACTAGTAGTAGTAATGGTGGTGGTGGTGGTGGTGGTGGTGGTGGTAGTAGTGGTGGTATGTTTTTATTATTACTGTAGCTGTAATGGTGGGTGTTGGTTTTTTTTTTTGCTGTCATTGCTATTGTTGTTTTTGCTGTTAATATTATTGCTACCGATATTAGTGTTGCCATTATCATTGTAAATTTTATTTCTATTGTTGTTGGTGGCGGTAATGGGAATAGTGGTGGTGATGGAGGAAAAAGGTCAGGAGGTGATCTTTGACCTTGGTGAGGAACCCTCCTAGAGATAATGTATCGATAAAACTATCGGTGGTGGTGTAACCTTAAATTCACTAACCCCATTTATGGGAGAATGTCAAATCAAAATATTGAAAATAACGACGTGACTGACGCTAGAACATCTTGTGATGGTCTCACGTCAGGTAGGTGTCCCACTGGTCAACAGGGTGGGTCCTGTCGTCATCATACAACTGCTCGAAATTCTGAGGATGTGGCTGGGTATAGGGGGAGTGAGAATTGCCAGAGAGAGTACCAAGACACGAAAGGAGTTGTAACAGGAAATGTAAAAAAAAAAAAAACGTGGACGGATGAGGAAAGAAGAGTACTGTGGGAATGCTTTGTAAGAAGTGGAAGTACCAAATCTGGTGGATATATCCGAAAAGTGAAGGCAGAATGGGAATCGAGAGGAGGAGGAGCTAGAAGTGTCGCGGGTTTGGTATCCCAGTTAAAACAAATTAAAAAAATAACAACATACTTTCAGTGATTGCAAGAGAAGAGATTGAATGGATAGTTAGGAATGAAATGAATAACGAAAGTAAAATTGATGAAACTAGCTCTAATGAAAGAACTGAGAGAGTGGAAGTGCAGAAGGGAAATGTAAGCGATGATGGGAGGCGGACAATTGAGGAGGTATGGAATCCTATGGTTAGGGGAAGTAATGAGAAAGAGTTTGAAGGATCTAAGGTAGATGAGATCATTGACTCTGAGACAATGGAGCCAGTGAAAGGGGCAGATGTATAGAGAAGTGGTGATGAAGTTCGAACTTTGACTTCTGTAGAAAAAGAAGTACTTCAGAAGTTAAGAGAGGTTCTTCTTAGAGATGATATCATAGAAATTCCAAGTACGAAGAGTAGTAATAGGCGGAAGGTGAAAAACGAGGTAAAAATAATTCAAGGAGTAATTCAAAACATCATAAGAAAGAACATATCGATTACGGAACTTAACAGGCTTCTGTATGCAGCGTCATACGTTATTGCGAATCGTCTTGGCTTATTACAGAAGAAAAAGGGAGAAATGAAGGATAGAAGGCCACACTGGTAGAGGCGGTTTGAAGAAAGTATTAAACGGTGGCGGAAAGACATTGGTAAAATCGAAGAAATATGAAAACGAGTTAAACTAGGGCAGAAAGACAAGGACGAGCTTGAAAGGCGGTATAGGTTGCTGGAAAAAGGAACGATGAACGTTCTAACAATGTTGAAAGAGAAGGTCCGAACTCGTGGTATGAAAATTAGGAACTTTGTTGGAAAAAGTGTTGCATTTCGGCAGAACAACCTTTTCCGGAACAATCAGTCTCAGCTGTATAAAGAATTAAATGGTAGTAAACAGGCTGGAAATAACAACACTCCAAATGCAAAAGATGCCAGGAAGTTCTGGAGTGGGATTTGGTCTGTCGAAGAAGGCTAGCTGGTTGGGAGACGTCAGAGAAAGGCTATCAGAAATGCAGCAGATGAATAACGTTAAGATAACCATCGATGACGTTTAAGGCTGGCATACGAAGGATGACAAACTGGAAGGCACCTGGTCCAGATGGAGTGATGGGCTTCTGGTTTAAACAGTTTCCATGCCTTTATCCACCTATAGCTGCTGCTCTGCAAAGGGTTGTAGAGTCGGGAGATGTCCCTGATTGGCTTGTGAAGGGAAGAACAGCACTGATTAGGAAAGATCCTGCAAAAGGAACATATGCCAATAATTATATACCAATTACATGTCTGCCATTGATGTGGAAACTGTTCACTGGAATATGTGCGGAGAAAATTTATGAACATCTAGAGAATAATGGTGTTTTTCCTGACGAACAAAAGGGGTGCCGAAAAGGCTCGAGAGGTACCAAAGAGCAACTACTAATTGATAAAGCAATAATGCAGGATGCGAAGAAGAAGAAGAAGAAGAAGAAGAAGAAGAAGAAGTAGTAGAGGAATCTGAGCGTAGCATGGATCGATTACAGAAAAGCTTATTAGGGCTTTTGGAGACAAGTATTGCTCAATGGAAACGGTGCTGACAGCACACAGAGAGGAGATGGGACAGGTTGGCATTAAACGTGGGATATTTCAAGGAGATTCGTTATCGCCACTTCTTTTTGTAATTATAATGATGCCACTGAGCATCCTCTTGAAGAGAGAAAAACTGGTGTATAACTTTGGATCTGATGACAGACGCCTCAACCATCTACCGTTTATGGATGATTTGAAAATATTCGGTAGAAATGAAAAGGAAATGGAGAGACTGGTAAAACTTGTGGGGACATACTCAGAAGACATTGGGATGGAGTTTGGGATTAGTAAATGTGCGGTGCTGGTGATGAAAAGAGGAGTAAAGGTTCATTCGAATGAAATAGTGCTGCCAAATGGAGAAATCATGAAAGAAATAGAAGATACAGGATATAAGTATTTGGGAGTGCTGGGGGGTGTAGGCATCTTGAACAGAGAAATGAAAGAAAAAGTCAGGAAGGAGTATCTTAGAAGAGTGAAACTAATTGCAAAGTTGAAACTGTATGGAGTAAACCTAATGAAAGCAGTAAATGCATGGGCAGTCAGTGTTTTAAGATACAGTGCGAGAATTTTAGGATGGTCTGACCAGGATTTGCATGCCATGGATATCAAAACAAGAAAATTTTTAGCAATGTTTGGTATATTTCACATTCGGAGTAGCGTAGCGGGGCTGTATCAAAAGAGGAAAGATGATGGGAGAGGATTGAAAAGTGTAAAAGATTGTGTTAGAACCGAGGAGATGTCGTTGATGGAGCATGTGGTTAGAAGTGGGGAGTGGATGCTTAAGGTTGTGGCCAATGAAGTTGAGGTATGTGAGACCAAGGCTGATTATGTGAAACGTATGGATAGAGAAAGGGCAGAGGAACTGGCTAGGAAGAAAATGCATGGAAGGTTCTTCCAGGATATAGCAGAAGTGGCTGATGAAAGATCATGGCAATGGCTTAGAACTGGGTATCTGCCTAAGAGTACTGAAGCTTTTGTTTGTGGAGCACAAGAGCATGCATTAGGAACACGATTGTTAAAAAAGTGGTTCTAGGAGAGGAAGTTGCTGCAGAATGTCGGATTTGTGGTAAGACCTCAGAGTCAATTGCGCATCTACAGTGTAGTGGACTGGCCGAGAGTGAGTACCGCAAAATTTTGGAACATAATCGTCCGGATTTGTTCGTCATTGAAAAGGTCTCAAAAAAATGGCAGATTGTAGACTTCTCAGTACCCTGGGACAGGAATGTGAAAGAGAAGGTGAATGAGAAGTGGAGCAATTATGCTCCATTGGCCTTGGAGATAAGGCGTATACACGGCGTTAAAACACAAATAATCCCGGTCGTAGTTGGTACACTAGGAATAGTATCAAGTCGTCTGGAAGGACAATTGAAAAAACTACAAATCCCCGATGTTTTAGGTGGCCTTCAAACCTCTGCAATTATAGGTACCACCAACATCCTTAGGAAAACCCTTGACCTTTGAAGCTCCTGGTTTGAAGCCGGGATTAAGGGAAATCCTCTGGAAATTAATCCCATCCCTTTCTAGAGAGACGTTCATAAACGAAATCAGAATTATTATTATTATTATTATTATTATTATTATTATTATTATTATTATTAGTTCACAAGGAGCTTTCATACAGGTCATAAAGAATCTTTCCTTGAAAACAACCTGTTGTGTTCCCTGGAAGCTACGTGACAACAAGTCACCCCATTTTTCCAGTACTCTCTACCTCTTATCATTTGCAAATAAATTTGAATTATCGCAACAGCCGGTTACCATTGATTTCTCTCTGGCACTGGCCATTGGTCATCCACTGGAATTTGAGTGGCAATAAGCTTCCGCAAGGTCCCAGTTCTCTTCACACTTGTCCAGCAGAGGTCTTTCCATTCTCCTTGACCCTTCTTAGCTATTTAGCTTCATTCATTCTTTTTTTGCGGGGGGGGGGGGGGTAATTGGGTGATGGAAGGGAATGGGGGACGGATAGAGAACTTATGGATCTGCATCTTCAATGTTCTTGGTTCCATGTAACGCTTCTTCATGTTTTGTCTCTGCAGTAGTTTGTGTAGTTTGTGCCTGTGGCTTATGTGTATTGGTCTCCGCATTCAAGGGTTTTCCTTAATATTTGAGCTGTTTTCATTATTGTTATTCGTTGTATCTTTCCAGCCATTTCTTGTAATTCCAGTTTCTCCCATTGCTTTTTCAAAGATTTTCGGAATTGTTCCTAGTGCTTCTAGGTACTACCGGTGTTACATTATATTTTTTTATTATTATATATTTATTTATTATTATTTATTTATTATTCATTATTATGTTTCCTTTATTTGTTATAACTTGTTTGTTGTTATATATTTATTTATTTGATTATTTGTTATTTTACACCCTGTAGTCCAATTATGTTTTAACAATGGTTGTTTGGTGAGGACCAAGTTCATTTACAAAATCCATATTTAAGAGACCACCTTGGCGGACTATACCGGCTATTGTACTCTTCCGCCTCCTACTGCAGTAAAAAGGGGTTGAATGGATTGGGTCATCAGAGAGAAGATGAACGGACAGTCGATGTTTTGGGTAGGAACAGGTCGTTACGCTGTTGATGCGATGTCGAAAAACCGTCTCCCTTTTCAGCATCCCTTTGTTCAATATTAATAAAAAGAGAGAAGGAAAAAAGCAAAATGAAAAAAAACACAAAAATCATAAAAGCACAAAAACCAACGACGCACGCAATAACGTACACACCACATACTCTGTTCCCATCCTTTCAACACTCATTACAAGTCGGGAGAATACATTTTAAAATAGGTTCATAACATCAGGATACCCGCAGGCCTTTTAAACAAACGGGGTGGACAGCAATACGCCTTAAAGCAATTGTCCACGCATCACAATCAACAGTGTGTCGGATTGTCCTTAAGTGTGGTAGCAAAAGATGGACAAACACCTGCTCATCCGGTGTAAAATGCACTCGTTTCAAAGAAACTCAAAACGTAAACTACTCATCGACATTTTCTTTCTGAATATATATATATATATTTATATATATATATATATTTATATATATATATATATATATATACATATACATATAACTACTTAATTTACTCACATAAAATTAACATACGAAAGTATAGATTTATGCGTAAACTTTAAGTATTTACTTAAAAAGTGCTCAATACGTAGGTAGAGCTAGTTAGTAATTTATAAAATATATATGGCGATTAAGCTACACTGAATATTCCGCGTTTCATCCACTCTAGGACTCCACAGGCTTATGCGCGAATTCTGTGGTTGTTTATCGTTTTTATATGCTAGCATTGTAACATTTAAAACTAACAAAAACAATAGAAAAAAAAAACAAATAAATAAATTAAATAAACATGAATATACATAAATGATCACACATATATGTATGTATATATATATGTATATATATGTGCATATATGTATGTACAAATATATATATTTATATATAAACTAACAATAAAAAAATAAAAACTAACCTAGTTTTAAAACAGATCCTTTGTCCGATAAAATGCATGCCCATTGGCTGATAGGAAGGGGCGCGGTGGATAAAAGAAAGCTGATTGGCTAATTAAAAGCTCAATAGAAGAGGAGCATATAAAAACGATAAACAACCACAGAATTCGCGCATAAGCCTGAAGAGTCCTAGAGTGGATGAAACGCCGAATATTCAGTGTAGCTTAATCGCCATATACATTTTATAAATTACTATATATATATATATATATATATATATATATATATATATATATATATATATATATATATATATATATATATATATATACGGCACAATGACATTCATATTTAGGCACGTCTGATTGAACACGACAGGGTTATTCCTTTTTTCCTATTTTTCTGGATATCTTTTCTATTCGTCGAGCGGTCTTTTTCTATTTCAGTTGGCATATTGTATAAAATGGCGCCCAAAAGTAGATGCATCCGATTATCGTCAGAAGCGATTGTTGTTGTTGTTGTTGTTATCTTTTTTTCATTTTTCCCCCTTTTGAAGCTTGGTGTATTCCATTTTTTTAATTTTCACAGTTTTGCACCGATTTTCCCCGGATAAAACCCAAAGTTTCGCATAGGTTCGAATACCCTATATATTAAGTTTCATGTCCGTAGACTAAAAACTGCCAGAGGAGTTTGTTAGGAATTGTTTTAAACAAATATATATACTCATACATAAATATATATAGAAAGAGGTTTGTGCTTACTATAACCTTTTTACGCAAATATTACGCAAGTATAAATCATGTAGAATATCTGCACGAATATAATCACACGTAATAGTTAACTAAAGATGATATTCCATCAAGAAAACCGGAAAAAAATAATAAGGTATTAATTAAAATGAATGTTTAAAAGAATATGCAAATTAGTTAGATCTTTTGCATATGAATGCAATTTCATGACCCATATATAACAAAGTTGCATTTTCTTTTTAAATAAATAGAAAAAGTGTTTTAATATAGATATCAATACGCAAACAAACAAAAATTGAATAGTATATATATATATATATATATATATATATATATATATATATATATATATATATATAGCTGAATGTCTGTGTGTGTGTCTGGTCACGAATAGGCACCTATATGGTTGACTATTTAAAAATATCTGATTACATACAATGATAGAAGATGTATCGAGACACAGGAATGGGTATGTTTGATCTGGCAGAACGGTGGTTCATTAAAATTGTGGGGTCTGCGTTCGCGCCTTGTCCACAAAGTATGAAAATAAAAAAATTTAAAATTAAAAGAAAAACTTTTACAAGTGTTTTTGATATAGATGTACATAATAATACTTTATTAAGTATGTTTTAACTTTAATAGGGATGGTATAATAAAATTGTGGGTCTGCGTTCACGCCTGGTTTCCATAGAATAGAAATAGGCACAAACTTTAATAAAGACTTTTCATATCTATCTGTGTAAGTATACCTGTATAATTATGTTTCCGTTTGAAGAAATATGGTATAATAAAATCATGGGGTGTTCGTTCGCACCTGACCTCCATAGAATGGAAAAATATGTCACAAAGTTTAACAAGGTTTTTTAATCTAGATCCACAGAATATTGTGATAAGTGTTTCAGTGTGAACAGGTATGGTATAATAAATTATGGGGTTTATCTATCTTATTTTTACTTTCATCATATTTTACTTTGGTTTTGATACCCCCCAAATTCAACCCAAATTTACAACCCTTCCTTTTCATAACCTATCATACTTTCATAAATCAGAGTCCATTTTCTGTAGGCTGTTTTTGAACCCAGTCAACGACGGGTACTTTTTCTAGTATATATATATATATATATATATATATATATATATATATATATATATATATATATATACATATATATATATATAAGTGCAGTTTGATACGTTTTTAATGTCTAACAAAACGATTTTTTTTCCTTTGTTTCGCCGTTAACGACTTTTGTTGTATTTTCGTAGTCTCAGTTGAAAAAAAATACTTTGTTCATTAATAATATAACTAACTTTCGGTCTGTAATTACTGCTATGAATTTTATCATTGTTATCTCTTTTTTCCCCAAAGCGATTATTTATTGTTGGTGGTCCTTTCAGAATTTGAGCTATTCATCGCGGAATTATTGTAAGTTTCCCTTTTGTGAATTCGAATTCTTCGCCCCCAAGTTGTTTGTAGAACGTAGAGTCTTTTAAATTTAGATTTCTGTTGATTTTTCTCGAATTCACGGTCGCAAACTTATTGTGCGTATATAGTTTCTGAATTCAAATCCCTCGTCGCCAAATTGTTGTGGCCCGGATGGGTCACTAAAGAAAAGACAGACACGGATATGGATTAGAAAATTGCAATTTGCATTGAAACAAAACAGAATATACAAAGCGTAACAGTCGTAGCACGTATCATCAAGATGGCGTACTACGAAGTACATAGACCATCACGAGAGTCGTACCTCTCGGTCTATTTAAACAATTCGGAAGTCTTCATCTTTTGTTGGTCCCCACAACATTTAAACACTACAAAACTAAAAACTATAATTACTGCAAAACGAGGAAGTTTAAAGACTGCAAAACTAATAATTATAATTACTGCAAAAATATGAACTTTAAAACTAAGAACCATGATTACTACGAAACTAGGAACTACGAATACTGAAAATTTCCAAACTTTAAACACTGCAAAACTGGGAAGTTTAAATACTGTAAAACCACAAGCTTTAAATACTGCAAAACTAGAGACTTTGAATACTTCAAAACTTGAAACTTTAAAACATTTTACAACGAGGAACTATAAATACTGCAAGACTATAAGCTTTAAATACTGACAAAAATACAAAGTTAAACACTGCAAAATAACATACTTTATATAACGCAAAATTAGAAACTTTTAATATTGACAAAAATACAAATTTAAACGCTGAAAAACATATTTTATATAACGCAAAACTAGAAACTTTTAATACTGAATAAAACACAAATTTAAACACTGCAAAATAACGTACTTTATATAACGCAAAACTAGAAACTTTAAATACTGACAAAAATACAAATTTAAACACTGAAAAATAACGAACCTTATATAACGCAAAACTAGAAACTTTAAATACTGACAAAAATACAAAGTTAAACACTGCAAAATAACGTAGTTTATATAACGCAAAACTAGAAACTTTTAATACTGACAAAAATACGAATTTAAACACTACAAAATAACGTACTTTATATAACGCAAAACTAAAACTTTAAATTCTTCAAATATGGAACTTTAAATAATGCAAACCTGGAAACTAACAATACTGTAAAACTAGGAACTATAATTACTGTAAATCTGGGAACTAGGAATAATGTAAAACTAGGAACTATAATTACTGTAAAACTATAAATACTACAAAACTAAAATATATAAATACTGTAAAACTCAGAAATTTAAATACTGTAAAACTAAGAACTATAAATACTGCAGCACTAAGAACTATAATACTGTCAAACTAGGGAATATTAATACTGTCAAACAAGGGACTATAAATATTGAAAAACTGGGAACTATAAATACTACAAAAGTAAAAAAAATATAAATATTGTAAAAATCGGAAATTTTAATACTGCAAAACTGAACACTTGATATACTTTAATAATAACAACTTAAATCCAAAAATTAGTGAGAAAATCGGACAGTATTTCCCAAACAATAGATTAAAATATAAAATAAATAAATTTAAAAAAAAACAGCAAAAAATAATAAATTTAAAAAAAACAGCAAAAAATAATAAATTAAAAAAAAACAGCAAAAAATAATAAATTTTAAAAAACAGCAAAAAATAATGAATTAAAAAAAAACAGCAAAAAATAATAAATTTAAAAAAAAAACAGCAAAAAATAATGAATTAAAAAAAACACCAAAAAATAATAAATTAAAAAACAGCAAAAAATAATAAATTAAAAAAAACAGCAAAAAATAATAAATTTAAAAAAAACAGCAAAAAATAATAAATTTAAAAAAAAAAATAGCAAAAAATAATAAATTTAAAAAAAAACAGCAAAAAATAATAAATTAAAAAAAAACAGCAAAAAATAATAAATTAAAAAAAAACAGCAAAAAATAATAAATTAAAAAAACAGCAAAAAATAATAAATTAAAAAAACAGCAAAAAATAATAAATTAAAAAAAAAACAGCAAAAAATAATAAATTAAAAAAAACAGCAAAAAAATAATAAATTTTAAAAAAACAGCAAAAAAATAATAAATTAAAAAAAAAAGCAAAAAATAATAAATTAAAAAAACAAAAACCATTGAAAAGCGTCCACTATAACTACAGTGGTGGGGGCAAGGTCTCCTCGTCTAACCCCTGTCGAGTATGTGTGCCTTGGGTACAGACACCTGTGACTAGGTTTTGTTTTTCTTTACGTGTTTTTTTTTCTTTTTTTTAATTTGCTTTTTTTCTATATTGAAACGGACACCGACCGACGGATTTGAAAGCTGCGTCACCCATACTTATCCTCTAACCCAATCACACATAGCAACAGTGTACCTCTCACATAAACCCCGTTTCTCTCATGGTCCTACCAAACGCGATTCCCCCATCTCTCCCCCCCTCTCTCTCTCTCTCTCTCTCTCTGTATATATATATATATATATATATATATATATATATATATATATATATGCGAGAGGGACAGATAGAAATATTATCATTTAGAGAAATGTTGTAATATATATATACGGCAATGTTGAGTTGGGAATGAATAATATTACTCATTCCCAACTCAACATATATATTACAACATTTCTCTAAATGATAATATTTCTATCTGTCCCTCTCGTATATATATATATATATATATATATATATATATATATATATATATATATATATATATATATAATTTTAGCCCGGCGGTGCTCAGGTGTTTGGAGGTGTATGTTGAGCAAAAAAAAAAAGGTCAATGTTTTTAAATTTGACCCCTATTATGACCCATTAAAATTTATTGTTTCGGCCTCAAATTGAGTTTATCAGTTAGATCCATGTCCAAGAACCTATATCTAAAATTTCAAGTGTTTAGACCCAAAATTGACAGAGGCGTTTGGTAGAGTTCTCAAAGGTCAAATCGTTGACCTTTTACCCCTTAATAGTTAAACTTCTGAAAAGAAACCGAATTACAAGATTTTCCCAAATCTCAGTACCCTGTAGATCAAATTTGGAGTCTGTAGACTAAAAATTGAGAGAGTTATTGCCTAGGGAAATGCACACACACACACACATACACACACAAACACACAAACATACACGGTCACTTTTATAGATATACTAGCATTTCAGTTTGGCGTTGGCCGGCTGTTTGTGAGGTGTATGTTGAGCAAAAAAAAAAAATTAATTAAAAAATAACAAACGGCCAATTTTTTTAAACTTTGAACCCTATTATGACCCCTTAACATTTATTATTTTGGGCTCAAACCAAGTTAATAAGTTAGATCCATGTCCAAGGAATCTATATCTAGAATTTCAAGTGTTTAGACCCAAAATTGTCGAAGAAGTTTGATAGAGTTCTCAAAGGTCAAATCGTTGAACTTTGACATCTTAACAGCCGAATTTCTGGCCGAAAACCGACCACGAAGATTTTTCCAAATCTCAGTTCCCTGTATATGAAATTTCGAGTCTATAGCCTTAAAATTGACAGAGTTATTGGGTAGGAAAATGTACACAGACACGCAGACACAGACACGTTAACTTTTATAGATAGACGAATAGATAGATATATAGATAGATAGATGAAACAAAAATATATACGTATACGTAAATATATATGAAAACAATATTGTGTGTCCTGTAAACTTTTTACGCAAATATTATGCGAGTATAAAGCATGTAGAATCTAATTACACGTAATAGTTAACTATAGATGATCATCCTATAAGAAAAAGAATATGCAAATTAGTTAGATCTTTTGCAGATGAATTCAATTCCATGACCCATATATAAGAAAATGGTATTTAGCTTTTTAAATAAATAGGAGGCAACCTTTCTAGGGCAATTGCTCTTGACATATCTAAGGCCTTTGATAGAATATTGCATAAAGGTTTACTTCACAAGATCCCTTGCTATGGTACAGCTGGAAATGTCTTCTCGATTATTAAATCATTTCTTTCTGATAGGTTCATAAGAGTAGTAGTTGAGGGGCAAAAATCAGAAGCTCACAGTATTAATGCTGGTGTCCCTCAGGGATCCATCCTTGGCCCAACTCTTTTCCTGATCTACATTAATGATCTTCCAAATCACATCCTTACATCATTTGTAGACATTTATGCTGATGACACTACCATTTATGGTAGCACATCTAAGACAATAAACGACCAAGTTCTCTCCGATTCTCTCTCCTCTGATCTTGAGCACGTGGTACAATGGGGAAAGGAGTGGCTGGTTACTTTTAATGCATCTAAAACCAAGCTTCTCTCTTTACATCACCAACATTCTGATCCACATCTGGCATCAATTGAAATGAATGGCTCTCGTCTTCAGGAGGCCTCAAGTTTTGACAAGCTTCTGGGCTTGACCGTTACTCCTGATCTTAAATGGAACACGTACATCAAATTTGTTTCCAAGGCCGCTGGAAAAACGGTGGGATCTTTCTATCGATCCAGTAGATATCTCACTGCTGATGCAATTCTTTATCTATATAAGAGCCAGGTACGTCCAAGGATGGAATACTGTTGCCACATCTGGACAGGAGCTGCTAGAAAGGATTTGCCCTGCCTTGATAGAGTTCAAAATAGACTTCGTAGCTTCGTAGGAGGTCCTTTTCTCTTCCTCGCAACCTTTATCTCACAGAAGAGATGTTGCGAGTTTGTCTCTGATTTATCGTTATTTTCATGGAAAGTATTCGACTGAGCTTCAGTCTATGGTCCCCCCTCGCCAAACTTTCACAAGAAACACTCGTCTAGCAGAAAACACTATCAATAATTTCTCCCACTCTTTATCTGTGCCTAAACCTAAACGTAGATTCCATGAACAAAGCTTCTTTCTTAGAACTGCACGCCTGTGGAATTGTCTTCCGTTTTCCTGCTTTCCGGCTGACTACAATATGGTTGTGTTCAAGTCTAACGTAAACAAGTTCTGGATGAGCCGTTCCATATAAGTTAACAAATTTACCGAATGTCCATTGATAATGATTAATATATTGTCCAATTTCTACTGTACACTCTTTAACCCTTATCCTTGACTGGCCTCTTGGCCTTGATAATGTTGTGATGCCTGTGTAAAAAAAAGGAGTATAAATAGATAGATTGATTACACATCTGCCCCTCTCTTTCGCATATAATATATATATAAATTATTTTGTGTGTATTGATATTCATATGAAAACCTCTTTTTTCTGTTTAGTTTAAAATCAAATACAATCACACTTATTGTTATTACTGCTAATCTTTGTCGATGTAGATGACTGTCACAGAGTATACAATATACCTCAGGTTTTTAGATCAGAGTTTTCCTTCTCCTAGATGCATTTCTTAAAGATGATGCATTTCTCCCAGCGAATTGATGCTCCGCTGGATACCAACATGGACATTTTTACGATTCGGCGGATGCATACATACACAGCTTACCTTTCACAAATGTTCACTCATCTGGTTTTGGCCAAGCTCATCCATGTTTTACTTGATTGATCTGAATGTGATTGTGCCGTATATATATATATATATATATATATATATATATATATATATATATATATATATATATATATATATATATAGTAATTTATAAAATATATATGGCGATTAAGCTACACTGAATATTCGGCGTTTCATCCACTCTAGGATTCGTCAGGCTTATGCGCATAAGCCTGACGAATCCTAGAGTGTATGAAACGCCGAATATTCAGTGTAGCTTAATCGCCATATATATTTATAAATTACTAACTAGCTCTACCTACATATTGAGCACTTTTGAAGTAAATACTTAAAGTTTACGCATAAATCTATACTTTCGTATATTAATTTTATGTGAATAAATGAAGTAGTTATATATATATATATATGTGTGTTTTTTTTTATTACGGTATCTTTCTGTTAAGTTACATCGTTGTTTCAGCTACCCGGCCGTTTTTTTAGCCGTCTGTAGCTTCCTCAGACTTTTACAGAAAGTCTGTAAACAATAATGTAACGTAACAGAAAGATACGTTAATAAAAAATAAAACGCATATTTGCTCTACAACAGTATTGAGCACTTTTTTCAGTTTTTATTAATTACCATTTCAACTATATATATATATATATATATATATATATATATATATATATATATAAACCTCTAGACACTAGTGTGTGTGTAGGTGTGTGTGTAGGTCTGTGTGTGTGTGTGTGTAACTATAGAGGAAAGTCTCTATTGTATTCTTATCCGCAGTAAGTGATGTTAAAAAGTGATGGTTTAGAGTCAATGTGCTATATCTTGAGGACCTACGCCAGTAACTAGAGAGTATGTTAACTAGGATAAATTTCGACGAGGGTAACGTTAAATACATGTTAGAATATCGTGGTGGCAAACATTAAAAAACAATGTTGCTAGCGTGATTGAGGCGAGAGTTCAATTGTTAGCTCTCTAGACCAAGGATCTCCAAAGTTTTTGAACCTAGATCGGGGGGGGGAGGCGTATTACTGACTTTATAGAGCCACACAGGCAAAAAAAAATTATCTGGACCTGTTTTATGCCGTTTTGCTCATTGGGTTTACTTTTTAGCGAAATTGGTTCTCCAAAACCTCATTCTTTTAATCATTTTATGAAGAACAAGAAAAACCACCGCACTATTTACACACATTTTCATATTTAATTTTTTTTTCCTGAATATTTTTAAGTTGCTCACTAGATTACCAAGGAGGGGGGGTCACGGTGGCTTACAAACATAAAACAATAAAATAAAACAAAACACGAACACTGGCACATACTGCAAATATCAGTTGCATTCTGGTTGTGTGTGTGACACCATCGATCCTCTGAATGCTAACGTCTACATCTGTATCTACTGTCGATACTGTGTTTGTTATTCGCTTGGTCAATTCATTTCCTCGACTGTGTCCAACTTAAAACTGCGTCTATATTAACTGTCGTCAACCAAGACTGCCATGAACTGTCGTAAATAAGTCTTTCCTAAAAGTAACTCTAAAATATATTAACCTCTTCTGTCCTAAAATAACTGTCACACCTTGATCAACAACCTAATCTTGGCTTAATTTTGCCTTCCTTGGTAAACAACTTCCTATCTGTTGTTTTTCCACCAACCCTATTTCCTATACCTTTGTTTTCCTGATAAACCCATTTCCTCTTACTTTGTTATAATTTTTCCTCATTGCTTTTCTTTCTTAATAACTTTTGGGGGGAGGAACCTCCACAATATTCCAAGAAAACATCATATAAAGTAAGCAATGAAAGTTATTTTGTGTTTTTCGAGTCTTCAATTGTTAAATAGCAGAGGAGAAATACTAAAAACGTTTCAAGTAAACGTTTTCCTTTTAATCTTAAAGAACAAAGAAAAGGGACTAACATGTAACAATATATGGAACGGGAGTGGCATTTCAAAAGTAATACTACCTATATTTGTTATTCTACATTTAGAAGTACGCATTCATACATCGTAATTTGCTTATAGTAGTACACACGCACACATGCACACACACACACATCTACAGTTGTGGCCATATTCGTCAGTCGGTTGATCAATTTATTTCTCCATCTCCCTCGAGCTACACCTTGTCTTCGACTGTGTTTAACTCACAACTGTCCTCAACGCTTAGTGTCGTCAACTGTCGCAACCCCAAGATTTCGTAAATTGTTGCAAAGCTGATTGTTCCTCCAAACATTAACAGCAAAATAATTCTAAATATACTGACCTTTTTTTTTTCAAGTCACCATCACGCCCTGACCAACAATCCTATTTTTGATTTCTTTTGTGTACCTTTCAGAACAGCTTTCTTTACCTATGTTCTGTTGATAAAGTATTTCTTCCTCTTTTTCTAACATGTACAGAACTAGAGTTAAACACTGAATTTTTCATTTGAGTTATGACAGAAAAGCAACTACCTGGCAAATTTACTCGGTGAACCAAGTGCAAAAGAAATTAACACAATTGCATTTAAATGAAATTTTCTCGGCTGGAGTCTCTGAAATAGTAGGTGAATATCTGGCATCTGGATGCCCTATCCCCAGAAAAGAAACACAAAGTTTTTTTAAAAAGATGAAAAGAAAATATCTAGAAAACTGTGCACTGCTTATGTTGAACAAAGGAAAACTAAAGAAATGCGAACAAGTACCCAATCGAAATATGATTGGATTACCGATAAAAAGCGAAACGGATTAGCTACAAATAGACACAAGACACCAATCAAAAGCAATTACGTAAAAGGTAAGATAGAAAAACGCTCTAGAAAATAACAAATGTAACCACAAGATGTAACATTGTTCGAAACAGACACGCAAAAAGAGCACAATTAGAGCCAACTATATATAAGTTAAGATAGACAAGGTCCGAGAAAACAGCAAATGTATATTCCGTGGATAAAGAGACGAAACAATACATTACATAACCGACGACTGCCTGGATGCATTTCGAGAAGGGAAAATGTTCATTGCTTTAAATGAAGACAGGTAAACTCCAAACAACAAAAGCATAAAATTAGCCAATCAATATGCTATGAGTGAACCTGTGAATGCAAAAAATATATACGTCTCGTAATTCTGCAAGCAGACATCATCAATACAATAGATATGAAATAAATGGTTGAATGAGAAATACGCAAGTACAGCGATAAAACTATTTGAAGGAAAATTATATAGTAGAAATATAATAAAATATAATAAATACCTGGACAGTATCTTTCGTAAATATTCTGAACACTTCATAAACTGAACAAAAGAACTACCCAGCTTTCTGGATCAAAGAAACTAAGAACGATTAGACCAAGAATTATTCCGTTTTGAAATATCTCTACAATTACATAAATGCAACTTTGCATGTGTGTGTGACTTCGTTCTTTATAGACTCCAAAACGGCTGAACAGATTTTCTTTAAAATTTACAGAACTTTAATAAAATAAATGAAAGCATCTAGTGCGCTTGAAAGCCAAATCACAACGTAATATTATGAAAAATAAACAAGTATTTTACTGGTTTGAAATTTATAACAAATATATTTCAGAGGTATACTCCATCTTAAGTGTGTTTTCTTGTTTCTTATTTTTCCTTTTCTTCTTCCTTGCCATGTTCTAACGTTGGAGAAAGAAGTCTGTTTGTAAAGAGCCACGCGTTGTATCTCAGCGGTTGTATTTTGAAATGTTTGAACTGTGCGTAGGCAACGCAAGAATAACGTCAAGGATGAGAGTTCATTTAGAAACGTTGTTTTAATTTGAATAAAATAAAATACACCTCTAGCGCGCTTGAAAGCCAAATCACAACGTAATATTAGGAAAATATATAAATATTTTATTTGTTTGAAATTTATCATAAATATATTTCAGAGGCATACTCCATCATCAGTGTGTTTTTTTTTTCTTTCTTTTCCCCCTTTTCTTCTTCCTTGCCATATTGTAACGCTGGAAAAGGTCTGTTTGTAAAGAGCCACTCCCGTTGATTCCTTGATACCCCTTCTATCATTGTATGTGGTCAGTTTAGTAAACCATGTAGGAGCCTAGTGGTGTACAGACAGACACCCACAGATGTTGATCTTTTTTTATATAAAACGTGTGTGACTCATATTTTTAGAAAGCATATTTAAAGTCGATGTGTCTATTTTTCGGCCTGTGAATGACTTCGCCATTTTGTAACACGAAAAGTATGTCGATCCCTTGAAATGAACATTATTTTCTTGGTCTTGTTTACCCCTCTCTATAAAAAATAATGCCCTCATGGTGTCCGTCTACAATTGCCTCTAATAACCAAGTTCAGCTCCTGGCTTTCTCGTGTGGTTTAGCTACTAAACTGGCAAAACATTATACTTACTGGAAGAAGAGGCAAAGACGCCTTAAAACCAGACATTTCAGGTAGGTGCGGCTCGTAAAATTTGGTTTACCTAGGAGAAGGCAACTCTGAATCAAAACTTCTGATACATTGCAGGATTATTCTACGTGCGAAAAGGTTACGGGAGTAAACCCCAACAGATAATCCTGAAATGGAGTCCCTTAGATGTCTTGACTTTATATTGTCATCACCGAAAACTACTGTAGGTTCACTGCTACACCGATATGTATGGTTGCCAATAACAACAGCACATTTTTATAATATATTTATCATGAATATCTAGTCATTGGAATTGTTTTGATAACTTGATAGAAAACTGCTCTACCATTTATTTGCTGCGGGATTTGACTCAAACAGGAAATGAGATTAAGGGACAAATAGCCTTCGTTGTACAGTCTAACTTCTGCTAGCAGAGATAAATCAGTAATTATAACTTTTTTTAAAAATTGTCCATTGTCTTTTCGTGTTTACCTTTCGATTAAAATGTTTTCGCTTGTTAAATTTTGTTAGATTTTGTTAGATATTGTAAAATTTTGTTAGATTTTGATAAATTTTGTTAAATTTTGTTAAATTCTGTTAGATTTTGTTAAATTTTGTTAAATGATTTTAGTTCTTGTTAAATTTTGTTAGATTTTGTTAGATTTTGTTAAATTTTGAATGTTGTCTATTTCTTCTTTTGTAGTTTCCACGAATATAATAAATAAAATGGATGATATATTTATATATATACTAGCATGGGTTCCCGGCAGTGCCCGGATGTTTGGAGGTGTGTGTTGAGCAAAAAAAAAGAAAGTGGTAGTAGGCAGGCAGGCTCGAACCCGTACCGCAAAGGAGGAAAAGAACGTGAAAAAAAAAGGTGACGTGCTTGCTGTCGCGACCATCGCCAAACCTAAAGTGACGTAGGTTTTAATTAAGGCTAGACAATCGAAAAGAGGCGATAACTTTCGAAAATATCGGAAAAAAAAGCGTCCCCTCCCTATAGGAAAGTGTCCAGTTGAGGGTGGAGGAATTAATGTTTTTGGTCAATTTTTCGATATTTGTCGTCTGAAAGATCGAGCTTCAAGATGATATCTATCTCGTGAAAATCTTGTGCCTCTGTCGAAAGTTTTATGTAGACATACATACATACATACATACATACATAAAAGGCTTCCTACAGTCTTGACAGACTATAGATACCCACTGTAAGGATGCCTGCGCGTAAAATTTTTGTAGCAACAGTTGCGCAATATCTAACCACATCTCTCCTGAGTCGACATTGTTGAATACCAGTGGCAAGTGGAGGTTCAGGACGCTTGGAAACAAGGCCGAGATAAGCGGAAAGCACACGCAGCGCCTAGAATTTCCAAATGGTCACCCATTTGGTACTAGCCAGGCTCAACGTTGCTTAACTTCGGTGATCTGATGGGAACCGGTGTGTCAACGTGATTATGCCGTATACATACATACATACATACATACATACATACATACATACATTTAAAAACTTAGATGAGATTTATATTATAGAAGATGATTATAAGTAATTTTTTTCATGGCTGGTAGGCAGTTGCATGATCCTCATGTGACTTTGGAGGTTCCCAACTCAAATTAGATTCCACATAATAAAAGGACCACTCCAATCATGGTCAAAAACTTCCACGCTTTTTGTAACTTCTTTAGTGACTTACAAGACCAGTATAACTGCGACAAACTTGTCCACACCCGATACAAATCTAATAAGTTTGAGATCTTGATAGAATGGTGCCAAACTTCATTCATTTCTTACGGTGGTTTCGATCCATTACAGATGCTGTTGTGTTATTCTGTCCAATAAACGATCCAGAGGTCCCCCTCTCTTCCTATATTCCTTTTTCCATTTGTGTTCACTCTTCCACCCAGCATTCTTTTAATAGATCTGTTACACCCACTATTGAAAAAAGGATCCTCTGAAATATATCATGGAAAATTGTCACACACAGTAAAACTCTTCAAGTAAGACCTTGGTCCTTAACACAATTGAATATATATATATATATATATATATATATATATATATATATATATATATATATATATATATATATAATTATTTTCCACATCCGAACCAACGTCGTAGTCCAAAAGAGCCAAGAAAACCAACGAACCGGAAACTGGCTTTCTTGGCTTTTGTGGGCTGCCACGTTGGTTCAGCTGTGGAAAATAATTATA
This sequence comes from Euprymna scolopes, assembly GCF_053919585.1. Classification (NCBI taxonomy): domain Eukaryota; kingdom Metazoa; phylum Mollusca; class Cephalopoda; order Sepiida; family Sepiolidae; genus Euprymna; species Euprymna scolopes. The sequence continues at coordinate 72,476,722 of NC_136512.1, forward strand.
TATTCTCTCACACTTTCTGAATATATATATATATATATATATATATATATATATATATATAATTTAAAGGAGATTAGAATAATAGTCTAAAGAGCTAAGTGTATTTTAATGTAATAGTGAAATTACTAGTTTAATTAAAATACAGGAAATGCTCGTTGTAATTTAGATATATAATAAGCTCGATAGTTAAATGTCCTAGAGCTAATTCAATATTAAGTAATGTGATTTATAATTTAAAAATTTTTAAAATTTTTAAAATTTAAAAATCAAAATTTAATTAAATTAAAAATCAGTTTCATAAGAAGGAACAACAACAAAGTCAATTATCTGTACGATCGTTTCGGAAATCCGTGCTTTTTATTTGTGGTATACATGAAGTCACGTAGAACAATTATACATAGTTTTTTTGGTAAGCACGGTCTCCTCATCAGCAAATTTAGGAGGATTTCTATTGAATTGAAAAGACACCAAAAATAAACCTAGCATTAAAAGTAAGGCAGATGAATCTGAAAAATTGAAGTAAAAGGTTTGGATTTAAAATTTATAAGAAAATTGGTATAGGTTAGAGATAGAAATGAGTAGAAAAAATATATATTTTTTTGAATTTACATAATAAATTTGATTTAAAAATATATAGATATATAATTACCTTTTGGTTTTACTTTTTTTGAAATCAGGAACTGTATTTAAAGTAGTCATTTAGATGTTTGCTATAGCTTTTTATTTTGTTCATCAGAAAATAATTAGCTCTAATAATAATAAAATTAATAAACTACAAAATGCAACTATATAAAATACATCGGACTGTAACTGTAGAAGAAAAAATAAATGTCCCCTACAAGGCTCATGTAAAATTAAAAATGTTATCTATAGCTGCACAGTATCAAAAACTCCAAATATACAAGAACCTATCAACAGCCATAACTCAACTACCAGATTAAATAATAACACCAACTTAAATCAATCTACCGATCAATTATTAACCAACCCACCACATTATAATCCAACAATAGACCTAACGGAAAATAATCATAATAATCAAGAGGTAATATATATTGGTTCCACATCTGGCCCAATAAAACATAGAATTTCAACGCACAAACATTCTTTTAAAAATAACTCTCTATCAAACCAAACTACTCTATCCAACTATATTTGGCAACTAAAAAATAGCAATATTTCTTTCAACTTAAAATGGCAAATAATTGAGACTTGCAAATCATATAAACCAGGAGATAAATTTTGTACATTATGTACAAAAGAAACCCTAAAAATTTTAAAATATGAAGATATAAAAAGCACAACCAAACTAGTAAATTCAAGACACGAGCTTCTATCATGTAATCATAAACGTTGGTTTAAATTTAATAAATATAAACCACCTTAAATCATTAAAAATTACTCATTAGTAAAAATAGATTTTTTTTTTTTTTAATAAATTAAGTTAAACCAATTACCGCCCTTAGACTCGTAAATCAAATAATAAATAAAGCCATGACAATTATCTCCCCTTAAAAACTTGCAAAAAAAAAATACTCTCTCTCTATAGATATTAACTGTAGCGTCTTTAAATCAAAATACGCTAACGGAAACAATTTACTGCACGAGCGTCGCCCTTTTAAAATTCATCATTCAATAAAATAAAAAGCTATAGCAAACATCTAAATGACTACTTTTAAATTATAAATCACATTACTTAATATATATATATATATGTATATATGTATATATGTATATATATGTATATATATATGTATATATATATATATATATATGTATATATATATATATATATATATATATATATATATATATATATATATATATATATATATATATTGATTTGCAAATTGCCGCGTGTTTTCGTCTTTCACGCATTGTGATAGCCTACTATAGCTCCTCCGAAACGAAAAGTCGCATTGGATTTTATTACGGACCGTTCTTTTATGGGTCTTTAGTCGGTTAAACTATATTTGAAGAGGTCAAAAATGGGTCAAATTTTTTTTTTACATTGTTATGCATGTTGTACATTTATCTTTTATGTTGTTCATTTTTAATTTTTAATCGGTTTATATGCGTCTCACATTAGATCAGAGATAACGTAACCAGCATTGAATGTTTTGGTTTCGATTCTAACTGAAGACACGTAAATACTTTTATTTTTACTTTTAAAATCACGACTCTATAATAATCTATATATCTATAAAAGTGAAAATGTATGTGTGTGTTTTTGTGTGTACAGTTCTCTAACAAACTACTCTGTCAATTTTCGGTCTACAGACTCGAAATTTGAAATAAGTGGTATTGATATTTGGGAAAATCTTTTTAATCGGTTTTCGGCCAGATATTTGGCCGTTAAGAGGTCAAAGTTCAACGATTTGCCATTTTAAAACTCTACCAAACTCCTCCGTCAAATTTCGGGTCTAAATACTTGAAATTTTGGATGTGGGTTACTTCGAAATGGATCAAACCTTTTAATTTGATTTGAATCCAAAACACTAAATGTTAAGGGGTTAAAATTGGGATCAAAGTTAAGAAAAGACTTTGCTCTCCGCAGTCTCCATCAAATTACTCGCTCAATTGTTAGTCTTAACATTTGAAATTTTACATAAAGGGTATTCAGATACGTAGCAAGCTTCTAAGCAGTTATCGGGCGAAAATATTGCTGCCAAGAGGTCAAAGTTCAATGAGTTGACCCTTGCAAACTCTACCTAACTCCTCCGCCAATTTTCACTCTAAACGTTTGGCATTTTAGGTGTAGGTTACCTGGACATGAGTTAAACTTTTTACGATATATATATATATATATATATATATATATATATATATATATATATATATATATATATTATTTAATAATATAATATTATTTATCTTCCACCAGACTATCCATTCATGTGTAATCACCTTTTTCTTCACCATATTCCCTCTGCTTCAATTTTTCTTTTCAAGTAAGATCTTTGACTTACTTGTTGTTTCATCAAATACTTTTGCATGCAAAAATCAGATCTCGAATTTTGCTAATTCCTACCCTCCGATGAGAAGGAAAGTATTAAGGACTATCCACTTATCTAGTGTTTCCTTTTCAGATTAAATATGTCTTTAACTCATTTCAAAGTGGTTTTTAACATGTTTTATTAACTGTTTGCTCGTATATATATATATATATATATATATATATATATATATATATATATATATATATATATATAATACTTCTCAACTAAATTATTGATCGGATTTGGCCTTTTGACTATATCTGGATCTATGGATCTCATTTTATACAAAATGTATGCGTGTTTTTTTTTTTTTGTTTGTTTTTAGATGTGCACTTGTGCCCGTAATTTCTCTGATTGTAAGTGCATATCTTTTGGTCGGCCGAGATAATTGAGGCTGTGTACAGTTTAGGGGGCAAGGTAAAATACGAAATTCGTCTCGACCCGGGAAAAACATAAGACGAAAAGAGAATGGAAGAACACTAGGGCGTCGGGGGGGGGGAGGTCCAGAAGAGAAGGTGGTGGTGATGATGGTGATGGTGGTGAGGAGGCGATGGGCGTTGATTGGGGAGTGAGGATCTTCACCGTGTTACTTCAGTACTTGTCGACGCACCTGGTGTTAAGATAATACGTCAAGTTGAATTCCTGTCAGAACAACGCCGGAGACACACACCAGCTCACCCCTTGTTTAATCACATCGTCGGACAGACAAAAACCGCACACGTGCGCAATTGTCAGCGCAGACAAACAGACAAACCGACAAACAGACACTCACACGAACGTTCAAACATGTAAATCGCATATATATATATATATATATATATATATATGTGTGTGTGTGTGTGTGTGTGTGTGTGTGTGTGTGTGTGTGTGTAAAAGTGACCTTGTCTGTATGTCTGTATGTCTGTATGTGTGAAGAAAAGTGACTACCAAACTACCCTTTCAATTCTTGAATGTGTGGAATAATTTTGATTTACTTTTAAGCCGTTAATAAGAAGTAAAACGTGAAAAACAGTTCAACTGGGCAGGCGTAAGTCGACTAAACGTGTTATTTCTATTTGGGAGAGAATAACATTGAATCTCATTGTTTGGATAGCTAGACTAAACACAACTTGGATATATAAAATGCCACGAATTCTGTGAATTTTATTCTGACGATTCCCTACGGAGTGAAAAATGTGTTATGTACTTTTCTTAATGTGTATACAAGGTGTCTTGAATAAATTTCCAGACTTTTTTTTCGTATGCGCACTTTTATTAATAGTACACACATAAAACCAAACTCCTATCCTTACATCATCAACGCTCTGATCCCCATCTGGCATCAATTGTGATGGATGGCTCTCGTCTGGGTGAGGCCCCATATTTTGACAAGCTTCTGGGTTTGACCTTTACTCCTGATCTGAAATGGAACACGTACATCAAGTCTGTTGCCAAGGTCGCTGGAAAGATGGTGGGATCCTTCTACCGCTCCAGAAGATATCTCACTACTGATGCAATTCTCTATCTATATAAAAGCCAAGTACGTCCAAAGATTGAATACTGCTGCCATATCTGGGCAGGAGTTGCTAAAAACAGCCTATCCTGCCTTGACAGAGTACAAAATAGACTTCGTGGCTTAGTGGGGGATGCCCTTTTCTCTACCCTGCAACCTCTCTCCCACAGAAGAGACGTTGCGAGCCTATCCTTGTTTTATCGTTATTTCCATGGCAGGTGTTCGTCTGAACTCCAATCTCTGGTCCCCCCTCGCCAATCTTTCACGAAAAACACCCGTCTAGCTGAATCCACTGTGAAAAATTTCCCCCACTCTATATCTGTGCCTAAATCAAAACGCGGATTCCATGAACAAAGCTTCTTTCTTAGAACTGCACGCCTGTGGAACTCTGTTCCGTCTGCCTGCTTCCCTCCGGACTACAACTTGAATGTCTTCAAGTCCAATGTTAACAAATTCCTAATGAACCGCCCCCTTAATTAAACACTTCATCAAATCTCCACACTAACGTAATGTACTTGCAATAACCCTTATCCCTGAGTGGCTTCCGGGCCTTGATAAGTTGTGATCACTGTGTAAAAAAAAAAAGAAGGAAACCTCTAACCCCCCCTCCGAATAATCTCCTTCAGCTGCAATGCACTTGTTATACCGTTCCAACAACTTCTGGAATGCCCCGTGAAAGTCTTCTTGTGTGAGTGTGTCAATGACCCTTGTCACAGCCTTTTTCATCTCCTCAATTTTCTCATAACGGCAGCCTTTAAAGTTTCCAAGGAGCAAGGTCTGGACCATATGAAAAGTGAGGAACGGTCTTGATGCTCGTCTTGCTCATACAGTCTGATCTTCTCTGGGCACCTTTGGAACAAATTTCGCGCAAATCTTCCGCATCTTCAGTTTCTCGCAGATAAGTGTGTGCACTGTTCCCACACTGTCAGCAAACTGTGCACCGATTTTATCTATAGACACAAAACGGTCCTTATTCATGAAATTCTTTATTTGGCCAATCAACTTTGGTGTTCTGGCTTCCTTACTCCTCCCATTCTTATCATCACTTACAGACTCCCTGCCATCCTTTATCTTTTGTCCTTACACACACACACACATATATATATATGATTACTTAATTGAATCACATAAATTAATATACGAAATTATAAATTTATGCGTAAACTATAAGTATTTACTTCAACAGTGCTCAATACGTAGGTAGAGCTAGGATTCATACGGCTTATGTATCAGGCATAAGCCTTATGAATCCTAGCGTGGATGAAACACGGAATATTCTGTGTAGCTTAATTGCCATATATATTTTATAACTTACTATATATACACACACACACATATATATGTATGTATGTATATATATGTATATATATATGTATATATATATATGTATATATATATATGTATATATATATATGTATATATATATATGTATATATATATATATATATATATATGTATATATATATGTATATATATATAGTTTTAGATATGTATGTCTAGGTGTATTTTCTGGTACTAGATGTACTTTAGCTTTTATGAATCTTAATTACTGTATAATATTATATCCTAATAGTATCAAAGAGTAAAGTTTTAATATTATTATTCCTGATAGTAGTAGTAGTAGTAGTAGTAGTAGTAGTAGTAGTAGTAGTAGTAGTAGTGGTGTTGTACTTACTTCACAGTGCTGTAATGTTTTACACCGATTTTTTTTCCCCTGGAGAGCGGGCTCTTACACCAAATCTAGTGAGGATATTCGAAGAGTCAATTAAATGGGAAGCACCTGCTGAGCCAAGCAGAACTGACTTCTGGAGTACGGTGATATTGTATCTGATTTCCAATGAGTTCAGCTGTTATATAGAATCATTGGGAATTTTTTTTATTACCTTTTTATCTGTTTGGTTACATATGTTTCAGATGCTGGACCATGTTTACGATCCAACAGCCTCGTCAGACCTTACAGAAGTAGTTGTTAGTATTAGGAAGAAGTGTTTTAGAAGCATCTAAAACACTTCTTCCTAATACTAACAACCACTGCTGTAAGGTCTGACGAGGCTGTTGGATCGTAAACATGGTCCAGCATCTGAAACATATGTAACCAAACAGATAAAACACACACACTCACACACACACACACACACACACACACACACACACACACACACACACACACACATATATATATATATATATATATATTGTTTTATTGGTAGTATTATTTAAACAAAACCAAAATGTGTCAACCAAGGAGTGCTCAATGTTAAGACAGAACAATATAAATATGATGGATGTGATAACTAATGGCTACACATATGCAAACATAGATACTTATGGTCTGCGATCGTTTTCTTCTTCTGCATTTTCCTTTTAATATCCTGAAGATGTCCCCTGCTATAAGGAACGAAACGTTGGTCCCGATTTTATAAATTCATTCGGTTTTTCTTTTTTCAAAACAACATATATATATATATATATATATATATATATATATATATATATATATGAATTCGCGCATAAGCCTTAAGAGTCCTAGAGTGAATGAAACGCGGAATATTCAGTGTAGCTTAATTGTCATATACATTTTATAACTTACTAACTAGCTCTACCTACGTATTGAGCACTTTTGAAGTAAATACTTTAAGTTTACCCATAAATCTATATTAATTTTATGTGAGTAAATTAAGTAGTTATATATATATATATATATGTGTGTGTGTGTGTGTGTGTGTGTGTGTGTGTGTGTGTGTGTGTGTGTGTGAATGGAAATGTACAAAAAAAAGAATACGAAAAGTATAATAGCTTATAACTTGTCTTTATTCGTTTTCAATTGGTGACGTGCAGGAATACAAAATAATATTATGAAAAAATTAAAGCACTTTTTTTACAGGTACATATTTTCGACCGATCCTTCAATCTTCATAGTGAAAGTGATGAGCATACACGGGGAAAAGCTTGATATATATATATATATATATATATATATATATATATATATATATATATATATATATATATATATATATATATGCATTTTTCTACTTGGGATCGTATTTGAATATATAAACAAACACCAATATATATATATATATATATATATATATATATAAATATATATATACACACACACACGAGGGGCGTGCAATAAGTAATGCCCCTGAACTACTTCCCATAGCAATAGAGCAGCGAAACTTGGCACATTTATTAGTCTTTCTCTACATAGGAACCACCTAGAGTCATGCATTTCTCCCATCGTTTGATGCAGCTCTGGAGACCGTTTTATAGAACACCCCAGGTTGATCTTCCAACCACGACGGGACTTCAGAAATCAAGATTGTATCATCTGGGAAACGCTTTCCTTTTAAAAACAACTTCCTGGCTGGGAAGAGGTGAAAGTCAGAGGGTGCAAGGTCAGAAGAGTAGGAAGGATGGGGAAGGATTTCATAACCACACGCCCGTGCTTCTGATCTGGCGACATGCGGGTTGTGGACCGGAGCGTTGTCCTGCAGGAGGAGGATACCTTTGCTGATCTTGCCCCGCCTCTTGATTTTGATAGCTTCCCTTAATTTCCTCAAAAGTGAAGCATAATAGGCTCCTGTAATTGTGGTACCCTTTGCCTGGTCCCAGAAGACTGTAAGAATGATCTTGCCAGCGGAGGGCTGCGACCTTGGCTTCTTTGGAGGTGATGAGTCCAAGTGCTTTGATTGCACTGACTGGGCTTTGGTCTCTAGATCATAGTGATGGATCCAGTTTTCATCCTGTGTAATCAGTCTTTTGAAAAACTTTGACTCATCTTCTTGACACATCTCCAAATTCATCCTCGAGCACTCGACGCGTTCTCGCTTCTGGAATGGTGTGAGCAACCTGGGAATCCATCTGGCAGACACCTTATGCATATGTAAATGGTCATGAATGATAGTTCCCACAGACGCTGTACTAATCTTGACATCTTGGGCTAGTTGGTGAATAATAACGCGCCGATCTTCCAAAATGGCAGCCTCAACTTGACGGACAGATGGCAGCGTTTTGCAAGGTCATATGATGGGGCATTATCACCATAAGTTTCTTTCATTTCATCAAAAGTCTCCTGTGGTGTGCGTCCTTTCAAATACAAAAACCGGATCACTGCTCAACATTTAACAGGCTCCATTTCACACCTGACTCAGTTCAAACACCTGTAAAACAGAAACCACAATTAGTTCAGAGCTGTAATTTGCCACATAATCTGTAAAGATATAAATCATTGCACATGCAAAATTACAGCTAGATGAGACAACTGGAAGTGGGTCAGGGGCATTACTTATTGCATGCCCCTTGTATATGCGTGTGTGTTTATGGGAAAATATACTTATACAATTACATTGCACATTTTATTTATACCAATCTTTTAATTTACGAAGCTCGATGTAACTACAGAGTATCTAATATATAAACGGACAAAATATGTGTGTGTTTATATGTCCGCACATATTTTCGACAGACGCGGCGGATCCACACGAGAGCGGTACCGTTTGCAGCTCGATCCTTCAGCCGACAAATATCGAAGAATTAGATGAAAACATTAATTTCTCACCTTGGATTGACTACGCTTAATTTCAACGCTCTCGACTTCCGCTTGCGCCATGTACGCATCAGCCACGACGTTACGTTTTATTTTTTTTCCTCCTTCGCGTTACGGTTTCGAGTTTGCATGTCTACTGCCACTTTTTTTTAATAACACATCTCTCCAACCGGGCTGCCCACTGTTGTTTTTCATCCCCTCCCCTGCCGGTACTAACACTTTATTTTTTTTTCAGGGTTCCTTACACACCACCTACACACACACCCGGCCAACGCTGGGGAACTCTGCTAGTATACAAATAAATGACAAAATCTATTGTCCATCTTACCGTTTGTATACTGAAGTGTTCAATTCTTGCTAAAAGAATTGAACATTTTAACATACTTAAAAAATAAATCGTAAGATGGACAACATCTTGAAATTTGGAATATAGTCATTTGTCATATATATATATATATATATATATATATATATATATATAGAGAGAGAGAGAGAGAGAGAGAGAGAGGGGGGGATGCGTTCTGCAGAACCAAAAGTTTTTACAACTGGGTCCAATATCACTAAAAATTGCGTAAAGATGAAACACTAGTTGGTGTAGGTAAAAATCATGAATATTAAAATAAAGATAGTGTTATTTCCTCCTCTCCTTCATCAAGAATACGAGAATTTATAATAAGTCGTTAATTTCTTTGTAATGTGTATAACCGGACAACACTGTTTAGGGACAGCTAGTATACAAATATAATATCTGCATGTGAGAACATGAAATCGTTTTTTTTTATCGTTTTTTTTTTTTTTTTTCGCGAAACAAATTGTAATGTGATTTCTGCGTAAGTTAAACTTTAATTTTTGGTTAGCGTTGTCAATCAGGCATTCAATGTGTTTATTTGTTCGTTCTGTCCGAAGCGACAGATGTTATGACTCGACAATCGTGAACACAGTCAAACTGCTTACAGCCACCTGCAGCGTTGTGTCATTTTCTCATGACAACCAAATGATTATACGATGACGTTAAACAGGTTCTTCCCTTTTGTGTGTCCACTATAGCTTCAGTTTGAAATAGCATGTGTCTTTTATTCTAAATTTCTCCACGCATTTCTATGGTCGCCATCAATTCGTCTATCTGTAAGGTTAAAGTTAAAAAATTGAATTAAAAATATTTCTGCATTTTTTATATGATAATTCATAATACGGATTACTTGAATTATTCAGACTACTACTCTCATTTTGAGTGTTATTTTCACAACGTTTTGGTCGATGTAACCTTCGACCCTCTTCAAGTGTTGAAGGAAAGTTATCGAACTCGGGAATCTTTCTGTCAAACTCGGGAATCTGCATGGAATTTCGAACAGAACTATTCACTTAACCCGCGGGGGTAGCACGCACAACCCTGATCGATAGAAGCCCTCAGCAATCCGCAATTGTATTTTTCAGTGTCGCCTGCACTGAAGATTGAACCTTCAACTTTTAGAAGAGTGTAATATACAAATTAATTTTACCAAGTTCTTTATTCATTAGGCCACGGGATTAGCCATACCAAACCTGAGCTAATGAACCTGATTGTCCTTGTGCCCGGCTTTCTGGGAAAAATTTGTATTTTTTTGTCTTTCATCTACCACCAGTATCCGGCTTTTGTGTGCCAGTCCTCCCATGACGTGGAGCCCTCCTTGATGCTACGGTAGAACTGGAAATGTTTTTTCGATCATTAAATCATTTCTCTCTGATAGGCTCATAAGAGTAGTGGTTGATGGACAGAAATCAGAGGCCCACAGTATTAATGCTGGAGTCCCTCAGGGGTCCATACTGGGCCTAACTCTCTTCCTGATCTACATCAATGATCTCCCAAAACACATACTAAAATCTTTCGTTGACATCTATGCTGATGACACGACTATCTATGGCAACACATCAAAGGCCGTAAATGATGATTTTCTCTCTGATTCTCCCTCCTCTGATCTTGAGCGCGTGGTACAGTGGGGGAAGAGGTGGCTGGTTACCTTTAATGCATCTAAGACCAAACTCTTCATCATAAACGCTCTGATCCCCATCTGGCATCAATTGAAATGGATGGATCTCGTCTAGGGGAGGCACCATGTTTTGATAAGCTTCTGGGTTTGACCTTTACTCCTGATCTGAAATGGAACACATACATCAAGTCTGTGGCCAAGGTCGCTGGGAAAATGGTAGGATCCTTCTACCGCTCCAGAAGATATCTCACCAATGCAATTCTCTATCTATATAAAAGCCAAGTACGTCCAAGGATGGAATACTGCTGCCACATATGGGCAGGAGCTGCTAAAAACAGCCTATCCTGCCCTGACAGAGCACAAAATAGACTTCGTGGCTTGGTAGGGGATGACCTTTTCTCTTCCCTGCAACCTCTTTCCCACAGAAGAGACGTTGCGAGCCTATCTTTGTTCTATCGTTATTTCCATGGCAAGTGCTCGTCTGAGCTTCATTCTCTGGCCCCCTCGCTAATCTTTTTCAAAAAACACCCGACTAGCCGAAACCACCGTCAATAATTTTCCCTACTCCTTATATGTGCCTAAATCAAAACGTAGATTCCATGAACAAAGCTTCTTTCTTAGAACTGCACGCCTATGGAACACTGTTCCGCTTGCCTGTTTACCTCCCGACTTAAACCTGGATGTCTTCAAGTCCAACACAAACAAATTCCTGATGAACCGCCCCCTTAAGTAATGACACTTTATCAATTCTCCAATACTATTACTATACTATCCAATTGATTACTGTACACACAATAACCCTTATCCCCGAGTGGCCATTGGGCCTTGATAAGTGGTGAACTCCATGTAAAAAAAGCATTAAAAACTGGTGACGTTATCACTGTACTGTGACATGCATATGTATATTACCATCGTTTTCTGGGGAGAGTTGCTTGGTTGGGGAACGTCTTGGGAACGCAACCAGCTCCCCGGGTGTTAAACACGATAGCTAACGATAGGCACATGGAAACAGCAAAACAACGGGTCCAGATGTCGTCGGTTATAACCGGCGTGCATGGGTCGCTTCTTGTCTTCATTGTGTCGTTAAAGGCATCTTTCCATCGTTGGCATTAATGGCATGTTGGAATTTAACGCTTATACAAAAATAGCGAACAAATGTATTTTTATAAAAATATAATTTAAGATTTAACAATGAGGAGCATATTTTTATAAAGACCAGTTGAAATATCATCCAACATCATCATTTGAGTCCCAAACAAACTTTTTATTTAAAAAACGTCCAAGCGTCTTCAATACATGTCAGTTGGATTGTTGTTTTCGTTTGATTCGTACGTCGATTTATTTGTAAAATAATATCTGAATTTGTCAGCATCATCATCATCATCTACCGCAGAAGTGTGAGTCCCAAACAAACTGTTTGATTAAAAAAAAAAAAGTCCAAGCGTTTTCAATACATGTCAGTTGGATTGTTGCTTTCGTTTGATTCGTACATCGATTTATTTGTAAAATAATGTCTGAATTTGTCATCATCATTATCTACAGTAGAAGTGTGAGTCTTATAGACAAACTTTTTTATTAAAAAAAAGAACCAGAAGGAAAAAGGACAAAAACAGTCCAACCGCTTTAATCGCTGATCGTTTGGATTTTATTTTCGTCTAATTGCGACATTTGTAAAGTTGCACAAGCACTTCAACGAGTGACTGTCTCTTCTACAAATCATTTGTATTGGATTGGTTTTGTTTTGTTTTGTTTTTCATGTCAAACTCATTTAATCGTACCCATCATCATCATCGTCGTCCTGATCATCGAGTATTTATGACTTTTGGAATGTTCCTTCATGTGTATTTTACATGTATATGAATGTGTACATATGTATATGCACATGTATATGCGTATATATGTGCCCCTACATCTCTATGTATGCATGTGTTTATTTCCATGTGTATGTGGGGTGGAGAGGACTCCCGTAAGCCGTGGTGAAGGCAACCCCTCTAGGAGAAGCAAATCTCTGATTAAAAAAACCATAAAGCGGGAGACCAGTACCCGTATTAAGCTGGTCTGCAGTTTGACTTGTTGCTAGCTATCTTGCTCTTGTTTGTTGCTGGATGTCAATATTTTGAATTGAGCGATAGATTTACCTGTCGTACAAAGCTAAAGCTCTACAAAATCATCTTCGTATAGATACTCCCTCAGGCATTTGTCTATAAAAAATAGTCCTGTGGCGATGAAAAAGTTGTGACGCGTGTAGGCCTAAAATGCGTGAAGCATGTAATAATTGATCTGCCATCATTATATATATCTATGCATATATGTATGCATATGTGTACGTATGTTTATACATGTACATGTGTATGTATATGTATGTATATATTATGTGTGTATATGTTTGTGTGTGCATGTATATACGTATATATATGTTTGTATGTATGTATATGTATATATGCATATATGTGTTTATGTGTATATATGCATATATGTGTGTATGTGTATGTGTGCACGTGTGTATGTATGTGTATGTATGCATGTGTGTATGTATGTGTATGTATGCATATATATATGTGTATGTGTATGTATGCATATATGTTCGTGCATATGTGCATGTATGTGTGTATGTGTATGAATGCATATATATGTATGTGTATGTTTATGTAGGTAGGTTTATGTATATATGTGTACGTATATATATGTGTATATGTATGAATATGTGTGTATGTATTTGTATGTGTGTGCATGTATATGTATATTGATGTATATGCGTAATGTGTATGTATGTATATATATATGTGTATGTATGTGTATTATGTATTGTATATGTATGTATGTGCGTGATATGTATGTGTATGTATGTGTATATATGCATGCATATATATATATATATATATATATGTATGTATACCAATGACCGTCTTTAATGTCATGTCTGAGCGTGTGAATTTGCCGGCAGGACTAAATAAGTCATTTTCGGGCTCATAGACTTTCAGTGTCTGAGGGAGTGGCACTCGTCTGACAAGACGTTGCAATCATCATTATGTATGTATGTATGTATGTATGTATGCCTAAGATTTTTCTCGGCGGCATCGGACCGGGTCGAAACCGGTACCGTCTGAAAGAGGGATGTCTTGGTCGAATAATATGTGAAAATTAGAAAAAAGGTAAATCATTTCCTATAAAAATAGTCGTTCGCAATGAGAGAGGGTAGCAAAAAATTGTTCCTTCGGGACAATTTAGTCAAACAGGCATGCACAAAAATGTTCTAGCTTGAATTAGTTTAAATATTAAAAAAAAAAAAGACGTAAATTTCGGTCACTCGATTGTAGACCGGTGATTATAGTGGCAGCGTCATCATCTTAAGGTTCCACGTTCAAATATCTCTATATTTTTTTCGATTTTTAATATTGAAACAAGGTTATTTATGCCATTTTTTCGTTCGTTTTCTTTTTAATTTATTTTTCCATCGCGTTTTTTTTTTACCGATTAAAAAAAAGAAATTTTAACATGTAAACGAGGTGATTTATTCTTTTTCGTTCAGTTTATTATTATTTATTTTGACTCACGTTCGCTGTTTTTTTTTTCCGATTTATAAAAAAATGTTATAGCAGTTAAACAGAGTTATTACGTTCGCTAATTCTTTGTTTTCCATTACTCTCCCCACACCTTACCACACTCTGGCATTGCCGGGTACTCCCGCTAGTCTATAATATAAATCTCACCTGTCTATTTAAATGTATGTATGTATGTATGTATGTATGTATGTATGTCTGAAACTTTCGACAGAGGGGCGGATTTCCATGAGATTGGTATCGTTCTGGAGCTCGACCTTTCAGACGACAAATATCGAAAAATTGGCTGAAAACATTAATTTCTTCACCTTTAACTGGGCACTTTTCTACAAGGAGGGGCCGCTTTTTCGCCGATAGAAAGTCATCCCCTCTTTTCGATGTACTAGACTCAATTTTAACCTTTCCACTTCCGGTTTATCGATGGACGCAACGGCAAAGACGTCACGTTATTTTTTTGTTTCGTTTTTTGTGTTTTGGGTTTTTTTTTTCACGTTCTTTCCTCCTTTGAGCACGGGTTCGAGCCTGCCTGCCTACTGCCACTTTTATTTATTTATTTATTTATGTTTTTGCTCACCCCCCCTCCAAACATTATATCTACACTCCGTGAATTTTCCCCGATAGCGGGGGGGGTGCAGATTTAATTCTTTGAAAACAAATTTTGTTTATTTGTTTTCGTTTCTATTTATTCATTTTATGTACTTGCCCGTTTTGCGGCTCCCACGTGACCTTCTGGCTTATCAATTCAGGTAGAAAAAAAAGTCAGGGCACCTTGTGTCGTTGTCGTTGTCGTTGTGGCGATGAGGCTCACCTGGCCGCCGACAACGGCTCAATTGGGGTCGCTGACAGTGAGATGTAATGCAAATTTATGTAGCCAACGTCTCGCGTTTCTTGCAGGTGTAACTCAATTGTTGTTTCAGGTCGAGTTAGAATTCTATAGTTTGAAAAAGTGGGAGCTTTGTGAGGTGAGGGGGAGGGGGAAAATTAAACGAGAAGAAGAAGAAGAAGAAGAAGAAGAAGAAGAAGAAGAAGAAGAACAACAACAACAACAACAACAACAACAAGAGGAAAAAATGTACAATAAAATGAAAGAAAGAAAAAAGAAAGAAAAGACTGCGAAGAAGAAAATAAAATACTGTGAAGAAGAAGAAGAAGAAGAAGAAGAAGAAGAAGAAGAAGAAGAAGGAGGAGGAGGAGGAGGAGGAGAAGAGGAAGTAATGCTAGTAAAAATAGAAGTAGAAGGAATGAGAGGAAGAAGAGGAAGAAGAAGAAAAAGGAGAAATAGATGAAGAAAAAAAAGAAGTAATAGTAGTAAAAATAGAAGAAGAAAGAATGAGAGAAAGAAGAAGAAGAAGAAGAAGAAGAAGAAAAAGAAAAAGACGAATAATAATGCAAACTACTTACAATAAGTAGACAAAATAAAGAGCAGAAGAAGAAATAAAAGGAAAAAAATAGACTCCGTTGCCTAGTAGGGGATGCTTTTTTCTCTTCCTAGAGACCTCTTTCTCACAGAAGAGACATTGCGAGCCTGTCTCTGCTTTATCGTTATTTTTATGGCAAGTGCTCGTCTGAGCTCCAATTCATAACCCCCCTCACCAAACTTTCACGAGAAACACTCGTCTATTTGAAAACACTATCAATAATTCCCCCTCTTTATCTGTGCCTAAACCTAAATGTAGATTCCATGAACAAAGCTTCTTTCTTAGAACTGCACGCCTGTGGAACTGTCTTCCGTTTTCCTGCTTTTCAGCTAACTACAATATGGTTGTCTTCAAGTCTAACGTAAATAAGTTCTTGATGAGCCGTTCCACTTAAGTTAACAAATTTACCGAATTTCCATTACTAACGATTACTATATTGTCCAATTGACTACTGTACACTCTTAACCCTTATCCTCGAGTGGTCTCTTGGCCTTGATAAGTGGTGATGCCTATGTAAAACTTAGCAAATTTACCGAATTCCCATTACAAACGATTACTATATTGTCTAATTGACTAATGTACACTCTTAACCCTTATCCTCGAGTGGTCTCTGGGTCTTGATAAGTGGTGATGCCTACGTAAAAAAAAAAAAGATATAAACACAAAATGGCGGAAAAAAAATACAGAAATGGCGGGAAAAATGAGGGATATTAAAAAGTAATATAGTAAAAAGAAAAAATAAGAAAGACGAAAAAAGAAAAAGAAAGGACGAAAATGAAGTGAAGAAGAGAAAAACATTTAACTTAATAAAATGAAGTAAAAGAAAAAAATAAAGAATGAAAGAAAGAAGGAAAAAAAAAGAAGAAGGGAGAAGCAAAGAACGAAAAGCAGATAAACAAAGACGAAATAAAGAAGCCGCGCGTGCGTGGTACCCCTCTGGTGTTGCATGTGAGATGACGTCAAAAAAATAGTGAAGAAATGTGAGAAGTGTGAAGGGCCAGCGTTGCCTTCACATTTTCGCCAAGTTTCAGAAAAATCTAATGGATGGGGCAAAAGCTATGGGGGTAAAAAGTATCATTGTTTGCAATTTGGGGCATTTGTGACCCCCTTTTGGGCCTCTGAGGACGCAACGGGAATTTTCGATTTTTTTTTTTTTTTTTTTTTTTACTGTGCACATCTATTTAATAAAATACAATTTGTGGCAAAATTTCAGAAAAAACTAATGGCAATCGTCCGGAACTACGGACGCAAGAATTCATGGATTCCACTGAAAACATAGGCCCCTCTCCGATAAATCTGGGACCAATATGACAAATAGAAAATAGAAAGGAAAAAATGAACACGATGACTGTAGATAAAAAATAAAGATAAAAACGGAAATATGAAATGCAATTAGAACCGTTGAACAATGAAAAAAATTAAATAATAATAATAATAATAATAATAATAATAATAATAATAATAATAATAATAATAATCCGCTACCAATGAGAAATAAATGGTAAACGGTTGTTGCGATAGCGCAAATAATTTTGCAAATGGTATTGGAAAAGGTGGAGAGTACTGGAAATCTGGGGAGACTTGTCATTCAGACTCCAGGGAACACCACAAGTTGTTCTCAATAGTAAATAATAATAATAATAATAATAATAATAATAATAATAATAATAATAATAATAATAATAATACTAAGAAGAAGAAGAAGAAGAAGAAAAAAAATAATAATATAAATAATAATAATAAAAATTAAAAATAGTAATAATCATAATAAAATAATAAAAATAATAATAATAATAAAAATAATAATAATAAAAATAATAATAAAAATAATAATAATAAAAATAATAATAATGATAATAATAATAATAAAATAATAATAATAATGATAATAATAATAATAATAATGATTATGATAATAATAATAATAATAATAATAATACACATGAACCACAGACATATACAAACTTCTACAGAAGTAAAAAAAAAAAATTAAAAAAAAACAGTACATGGAACCAAGAAAACTTTTATAAATATAAGTTACTCCCTCAAAATAATTTAGTATCGGCATTATCTGGCACCACACTAAAAAGGCATGAAGGGTCAAGGGGATGGAAAGACGAAGGAGTGAAACCACTAACCAGATCTGGATGAATGTGAAAAGGACTGGGATCTTGATGAGGCTCATTGACACACAAATTCTAGTTGCTACCAATGAGAAATCTATGGTAAACGGCTGTTATAACGGGAATTAATTTGCAAATGTTATCGAAAGAGGTGCAACGTACTGGAAATCTGGGGAGACTTGTTGCCACCTAAACTCTGGGGAACACTCCAGACTGTTCCCAATAATAATAAAAGATAATAACTGTGCGAAAATTCATAGTGCGTGAATGAATGAATGAATGAATAATAATAATAATAATAATAATAATAATAATAATAATAATAATAATAATAATAAGGAGAAGAAAAAGAAGAAGAAGAACAACAACAACAACGGTAATAATAACAACAACAACAACAACGACAACAACAACAACAACATAGGGACTTGAACTGACAGGAGAAAGACAACATATAACATAAAAATACAAAGAGATATCGTCTAATGAAATTCCCTATCAGCACTTCATAGCCATGATGCCCGTCAACAATGTGCTAAGAAAATGCTAAGTTGGACACAAGTTTACAACTACAGATGAAAGAATGGGCCGCATAATGTATATGGCATTAAACTTTTCGCAAGAAACACAAAGGAACTGGAGACGCTAGTAAATAAAACCAGAATCATCAAGCAGAATATCTAAATGAAATTCAACATAGAAAACTGCAAACTTCTAGTTATAAGACGAGAAAAACTGGAGGCCACGAAAGCAAGATAAAGACATTAGCACACGGCACTTATAAATATTTGCGAATTTCGGAAGCCAACACCATCAAAGCAATATATAATCTATAATAGAAATTTCACCTGTCTGTTTATATGTATGCATGTATGTATGTATGTATGTATGTATGTATGTGTGTATGTATATCTGCCTAAAACTTTCGACAGAGGCGACCAATTTTCACGGGATCGGTATCGTTTGGAAGCTCGACATTTCGGACGACAAATATCGAAAAGTTGGCTAAAAACATTAATTCCTTCACTCTCAAATGGTCACTTTTCTACAGGGAGGGGTACCTTTTTTCGCCGATATTTTCGAAAGTCATCCCCTCTTTTCGGTTGACTAGCCTTAATTTAAACCTACGCCACTTCCAGTTTGGCGATGGGAGCAACAGCAAAGACGTCACGTTTTGTTTTGTTCTATTGCTTCTTCGCGGTACGGGTTTGAGCCTGCCTGCATAATAGCACTTGCTTTTTGCTCAACACAAACCTCCAAACACCCTAACCCTAACCCTAACCCTAACCTCCAAACACCCTGGAAGCGCCAGGCACCTAGGCTAGTCTGTAAAATAAATCTCACCTATCTGTTTAAATGTACGTACGTAAGTATGTCTGCCTAAAATTTTCGACAGGGGGAGACAGATTCTCACTTTATTGTTATCGGATGATAAATATCGAAAAATTAACCAAAAACAATTATTCCTTCACCCACAACTGGACACGTTTCTACAGGGACGGCTCGCTTTTTTCGTCGATATTTTCGAAAATCATCCCCTCTTTTCGATTTTCTAAGAATAATTTAAACCTACGTCACTTCCAGTTTTGCGATGGGCGCAATAGCAAAGACGTCACTTTTTTCACATTCTTTTTCTCCTTTGCGGTATAGGTTCGAGCCTACATGCCTACTACCACTTTTTTTTTTTTTTTTTTTTTGCTCAAGACACACATCCAACGGTGTCTCGGATGACAAATATCGAAAAAATTGGCCAAAAACATTAATTCGTTCACCGTCAACTGGGTCGTTTTTCACAAAGGCGGGTCACTTTTTTCGTTGACATTTTTGCAAGTCATTCAAACTTCGCGTCAACAACGTCGCATAAAACACGTTATTTCGACCGCCCGTGACGTCACAATCGCGTCGTGGGTGCGTCGATAAGAACGGTTGCTTTTTTTTTACCTCCTTTTCCTTATGCACGTTACTAGTTCGAACCTGACTATTACTCCTTGTTTTTTTTTTGCTCAACCAACACTCTTACACGCACCCGGGCAACGCCGGGCAACGCCGGGCAACGCCGGGCAACGCCGGGTCGCCAGGATAGTTAAAGGTAAAATTAGAAAAGCATACGCGAGAAAAATAAAGAAAACTCATAGAAACTAAACTATACAGTAAGAATCTAGGAAATTCAAAATAGACTTCGTAACCTCGTATGGGATTCCTTTTCTCTTCCCTGCAATCTCTATCTCACAGAAGAGATGTTGCGAGTTTGTCTCTTTACCGTTATTTTCATAGCAAGTTCTCGACTGAGCTTCAATCTATGGTCCCCCCTCGCCAAACTTTCACAAAAAACATTCGTCTAGCGGAAAACACTATCAATAATTCCCCCACTCTTTATCTGTGCCTAAACCTAAACGTAGATTCCATGAACAAAGCTTCTTTCTTAGAATTGCACGCCTGTGGAATTGTCTTCCGTTTTCCTGCTTTCCAGCTAACTACAATTTGGTTGCCTTCAAGTCTAACGTGAACAAGTTTCTGATGAGCCGTCCCACTTAATTTAACAAATTTATCGAACTTCCATTACTATTGATTACTATATTGTCCAATTGACTACTGTACACTCTTAACCCTTATCCTCGAGTGGTCTCTCGGCCTTGATAAGTGGTGATGCCTATGTAAAACTTAAATTAACAAATTTACTGAATTTCCATTACAAACGATTACTATATTGTCCAATTGACTAATGTACACTCTTAACCCTTATCCTCGAGTGGTATCTGGGTCTTGATAAGTGGTGATGCCTACGTAAAAAAAAAGATATAAACACATGGGAATTATCGCTAGTAAATTAATCTGGATTGTTCATAGGCTGGACAAAATAAACTCAAAAAACAAAACTAAAAATAAAAACTTTACAACGACTTTTAAAACGAATATATACATATAATGTGGCGCAGAGAAATAGTTTTCATGATATGAAGAAATTACTTTTATTCAAAAAGTAAGGATCACGTATAATGAGCACCTACTTTCTGACAACCTGTTAATAATGTTTTGGTTTTTTTTTAGGTGGGGGGGCTGCCTGAAACCTTTTTTATTTTACTAATTATTTACTTAGTTTCCACCTTTACCGATTAATGCCCTATGGTCCCTTTTTTAAGCACCACACACAAACTTTTTAATATTTACTGAAGAGTTAATTTTTTTTTTCAGAAATACTTTTTATTAACACTAAATACATACGTGTATATTAAATATAGGTAGAATTCATTTGATAACAATTTCATTTTTGAAGCAAAAATAAACATAATTACAAAACAAATTAACAAAAAAAAATTGGGCGTTAATGTGTTACATAATCACATTTAAAATGGCGTAATATATTACATGTAAAATGACGTAATGTAATATATTAATTTTGGCATTTTCTAGATGTTCAGCGTAAATGGAGACGCTCTGATATTATTGTAGCTCTTTTGTTAACACTGCAAAAGTATTTATGATTATTAAAAAATGGATAAAATTCGACGATATGAGATTAAAATAGAGGCGGAGATGTTGGGGACTCATATTAAAAGTATGGCGCTGAGTTTATATTAAAATAGATATTATGGGGACATTCATATTGAAGAGAGACGGCGGGGACATATATATAACAATGATGAGGGGAGGAGACATTTATACAGTTCTGGAATGTTTCTTCTTAACTCATATAGCGAGGGTGATAGGGTAAGTGATGCACAGTTCTTATGTTCCTTGTAACACAATTTAGAGAGAAGAGATACATATTCTTGGATGGGTTACACAATGTTCATAATAAGATGTTTAACACGTTACCTTTTGATTTGTGGAATGACGACACGAAGACAACAGTTACAAATATCGATGGTGATACTTTATTTCATTAGACCGGTGGAATGATGATGACGTCAGGAATTCACATTTGTTCTACATAGTTTAATCTTTCTACCCTTCGCTTCCAAGGGGCAGCTGACCACTCTGCCAACTGACTAACTCTCCTGATCTCTGCTGACTAGTAAACTCGGCCGTTCTGCCTCAACTGCCGCGCTCTGACTAACTGTCTCCTATATTGAGAATCCCCTTTTTTGCCATGAAGTCAGAAGTGTGGTTCCAAAACGTGACCAACTCACGTGGCTAAGCACACATTTTCCAAACACACTTCTGACAACAAAGAATTCTCAACTAACGTATTTTTAACCTAACCTATTTTTTTACAATATATTTTTAATTTGTATTGTTCATTCTTTTTTAGCTGACATTTTTAATATTCAGTTTCATAAAAGAACGAATAATGAATTCTTTTTACAATATAACAATATCTAACTATTTCATAATAGAATTTAACAATAAGCCTTTTTTAACATTCCGATTTCTAACATTCTATTTCTGAACCTTGCTTACAAGGTTCGAGTCTCGGCTTGTCCTAATCTCATTTTCACTTATCTTATATTTTTCTTATTTACATGGAAAGGCGACAGCTTTTCCCTGTAACAGAGAGACCTTCCATCTTGAGAAAACCCGTATAAGACGGACGAAACGGTGAGCCTCTAGGTCTCTCCGCCTCCATTTTAATCTCAAAAGCACTATCTAAGCTAGCAAGGACGCCTGGCGTAGCCCGGTCGTAAAGTACGCTTAAATATGATATTTTTATTCTTGCAGATTTCGTAATTACTATTATAAAGTTAATGTTCTATCGATTTTTATATATTATAAAGTTGCGATTTAAAATTAAAAATTGTCGCGGATATGACCTCAAACTATATCCGATTATGAGGTCCTAGCTTGCGGGCTTTGGGGAGTGTAGAGATACCCTTTAATTGTAATTGCTCCCAGGTCCACTCTGACACGGAGTGGTAGTACCTGTTAAGGTCCTAACTATGGGTTAAATAGAAACTGACTTGAAAAAAAAAATATATATTCTATTAAAAATTTTTCTTCAAAATAACTGTATTCGGCATTAAATAACCTGAAAAGGGTTGATATGCCGTAAAACAAAAACAACAGAGAGGCGCTTTAGGCGATTAGCAATAAGCTAAGCCCCTCTCTAAGAACGAAGGCAAAGCTTGCGGGGGTGACCCTTCCTATAACTTTACAGAACCACCATTACACAGCAATCATCAGGGGACAGGTTATTAGAGAAATGCTTTGATCTTTGACTTTGGCGACCGAGGGAAAAAATACCACAGTTTTGGGGACGAATCTGATTTTTATACAGGCAGAGGATTGCACTAGTTATTAGATACATTTTGTGGCGGTATTTTTATTGACCTTAGCAATGTATTTGCCGTAAGTGTTCAATTTTTGGTCTGGGACGAAAAAACAACCCTAAAAGCTTATTAGTCAAAGCGGGCGGGGGAGATGTATTACAATCGATACACGAACGTTACTAAATCTTAGTCTTGCAGATTTTTTTTATAATGCCAAAAAAAAAAAAAAAATTCAAGCGTGACCCAGTGACTAACCGACTGGTAATATGAGCTGAGGTGACAGGACGTTTCTAACCGTTTAAATTGTAATAAAAAAACATTTTTTTTTTTAAATTCAAAATATATCACCGTCGTGATTTGGTTAGAAGCCTGAAGAGCGGATACGGGTAGGTGTGGGGCAGTTTTGAAGGTCGGGTAGCAACAGGACAAAAGGGTATCCAGAAGGATGCGAACACCTGTTAGAGAGAATGCCACCTATCACCCCCCACTCTCACCCTTACTTTATCTCTATCCATTTAGTTTTCCACCCCCAGACCAACACATATCCCGATGTGGGGGCGTGATTGAAACGATGGGAACAAGTAATAGAATTTTCATAAACTTATAGACACGGATTACTTAAGCAAGTTCAAATATCTATCTATTTCATTCTTCCTTTCTTTCTTTCTTTCTTTCTCTCTCTCTCTCTCTCTCTCTCTCTCTCTCTCTCTCTCTCTCTCTCTCTCTGTATAGATATATATATATATATATCTTTGTTTTTATTTTCTATTCTGTTATCTATTTATGTTTCTATCTATCTTTCTATCTATTCATTTATCTATCTATCTATCTATCTATCTATCTATCTACTATCTATCTATCTATCTGTCTGTCTGTCTGTCTGTCTGTCTGTCCGTCTGTCCGTCTGATGTTTCTGAATTTTTGAGATGAGGATTGGTTATTCGTATAAATTGGATTTATGAGACTACTGTTCTCATCTTGGCTGTGATTTTCACAACGTTTCGGTCACTCTAACCTCCGACCTTCTTCAGGTCCAACTATACAGTTCACGATGGAAAAAGAACATAACAAATTATCGTTCTTAGAGGTGATGATAATCCGCACTGGTTAGGATTTTATGTCATCTGTATACCGAAAGCCAAATTTCACTGGACAGTACCTAAACTTCAACTCCCACCATCCATATAATGTAAAGAAAGGAATCGTCTGTTACCTACAACACCGAACAAAAGCATTATGTAGTAACAGCAAAAAAGTTTTTTCGTTTCTTTTTTTCTTTTACTTGCACTCTCTGGCGTGCTCTAACCAAGTCTGTCGATCTGTTCCACAAATCCCAAAACTCCACCATGAAAAGTCGCCAGAAAAAATACTTTAAACCCAATTATAGGAGACTAAAACCGACCTATTATTCCTAAGGGAAACTGCCATTGGACCGACTGTTTCTCTGGGTAAGTTCGTAATTAAAGAATATTCTGTTAACATCCAAATCTGACCACCAAGATCGCTATGAGTATGGCATATGTGCCTACATTAAAGATGGTTTTCCATGTGGTAGGAACATCTCCAGAGAAGACCCTAATTTACCCTCTATATGCTTATGGGTTGCACTTGCTGACACCACTGCGTTTACATTTGCTCTCTATCGCCCCCCCCCCCAACAGCGGAGTTACTATCTTTAAGAGCATATGTGAGAAAATTGACGACATCCGACTGCTTATCCTTCGGCTAACATTCACGTCTGTGGAGACCTCAATGTTCACAATGTCGAATCGTTAACCCACTCAAACAAGACAGATGATGAGGGGAGGTTCTGTCACGATTTCTCCATTACTTATGATCTCACTAAAATTGTTCACGAACCGACCCGTGTGTTCAACAATGACGGTCAGTATACAAGTTTTCTAGACCTTTTTCTCAGAACTTGTCCTGAGCTATGTTCATCTTCCGTTCTGTCTCCACTGAGATCTTCCGACCACTCGGTTGTATCAGTTAAGATAAAAACGAAAGGTAATAAGTCCTCAGATGTACCTCTCCATCATACAGTATATCGATACTCTATATATCAGTTGCACCTCTGCGTTCCATGTTTAAAAAGAATGTGTCCTCTATAGTACCAGACCTGACAGAATGGTTAATTATAGGTATAGATCGCTTCATACTCTTGAAAATATTCCAGCAACACTCTAACAGCCAGCTATGATTCTCTTCAGAATGTGCTGCTGCCATTGCGCACAGAAACCAATTTTTCCATTGCTTCCAATGTAATAGATGTACTGACACTAAAGCCGTGTTCAGGACTTCCAGCAACCATTGTAAAAGAGTAATAAATAACGCGAGAGAGATGTATGCTCAGTAGGGTAGGTCGAGTTTGGTATTACGACTATGTCTATGCAGAGAAAGTTGTCAAATAACATTGAGAAAAATCACACAAAATATTTTTTTTCAAAAACTCTATCTTTTTT
The DNA here is from genome assembly GCF_053919585.1 of Euprymna scolopes. Lineage (NCBI taxonomy): Eukaryota > Metazoa > Mollusca > Cephalopoda > Sepiida > Sepiolidae > Euprymna > Euprymna scolopes. The sequence goes on from NC_136512.1 coordinate 72,502,505, forward strand.
TGAGCAATTGAATTTAAAGATTGAAAAGTATTCAATATTCTGTCGTTATGTCGCCAGATGCCGGTGTTAAATGAAAGAAAAAGCTTGCCATATTAATGCCGGTTTTGAAGAATAAAAATGAAGATAGTGTAAGCAACATTTGTTTCTTTTGTTTGTAATAGAAAAGTAAATGAGAGTCGATAAAAAAAGAAATCCTGAAAAATATTTCATTTAAAATAAATTAAAAAAACAATAACCCAGGGCTTTATTTTAGCGGGGTAAGTTTTCCTTGTACACCGTCACGTAATGGGTTTCATTTTCATGTTTACTCAGAGACTCACGTGTGTTTACTGCGTTGAACAGCTTAATGGAACTATAAAAATAATTACATTTGCATTTTATGTGTTAACAAACTTTAATTATTCAGAAAAAGAAAAGTTATATTTCAAATCTTTGTGCTATTCAACATAATAATTAATAATTTAATAATTCTGTATTAAAAAATTTCTTTGCAAGGCTATATCTCTGAGAATTATTTGACTGGTGTTGTATGCTGTTTGGTATGTAAAACAATAGTTATTATTTCTTTTTTATATTCATCTTTTTTTCCTAATTTCATTTTGAATTCATAATTTCCTTTGTTTAATTTCTAACAATATCATAAAATATATTTTTTGCAGATATCTTTTTCTAAATGAACTATTTCTACACACAGTATTGATTCTATAAAATTTATGAGCGCACCTTCTCCATTAAATACAACAGAACCCCCTACTTTCCGCCAAGTTATCAAATATAGTTATTATATGAATAATTCTCATCCAACTTTAAATACATTTGTTCTTTCAAAATTAATGGCAAACGACATTATAGATATTCGGAAGGTAGTAAATCCCCGTGTGACCCTATTTTTTTTTACATGGGGGTCACCACTTATCAAGGCCCGAAGGCCACTCAGGGATAAGGGTTATAGCGTGTACAGTAATCAATGAGATAGTATTGTAGTAATAATTAGTATTGGGGGTTTTGATAGAGTGTCTTACTTAAGGGGGCGGTTTGTCAGGAGTTTGTTTATGTTGGACTTGAAGACGTCCAAGTTGTAGTCAGGTGGGAAACAGGCAAGCGGCGGAGGGTACCACTGGCGTGCAGTTCTAAGAAAGAAGCTTTGCTCATGGAATCTACGTTTGGATTTAGGCACAGAAAAAGAGCGGGGAAAATTATTGACAGTAGTTTCAGCCAGACGGGTGTTTCTCGTGAAAGATTGGCGAGGGGGGACGAGGGATTGGAGCCCTATTAACTGAACTGTACACAAATTGCAGGACACCTACTTTAAAAAGTTAAGCTAATAAATAGAAAATATTTATCCACATTTGCCAAAAATGTTCTTGTCAAAAAACTTGTCTAATTATTTGACATTTCATCTTGTTCGTGTGACCTGCCAATTGCAAGTTGTAATGACAGCCTCCAGAAATTCATTAAATTGCTTTAGGAAATCTTCGATTTAATGTTTTTGCCATTTTGCCTGAAAATATTTTGTTTTTCAATGCTAAAATCAGACGAAATGGAAGTGAGAGAAGATGCTATAAGAAGAATTTTAACAATATAAGTAAACATTTATTTATATAAAACTGATCAAATTGTTTACATCGATTTATACGTCCATTTAATATGAGCATTTTCATAAAATAATAAATAAAAGTTTTGTTCATTTGTTCAAGTCAATAAAATAATTTGATTTCTCTTTTCTTTTTCAGGAGTGGGGAACCAGCGAAAAAGCGTTTAAAAAATTATTCAACAATGAATTTTGACACTTTACATTGGTCACATTTGATAGACCTTTCTCAAAGTGGAGTGTCTGTGCTAGCATTGACTGAACAATTATCAGATCATGAACTTTAGGAATTAATGATGAGCGGCAGAAAGCCAGAGTTACCTGATTTGCCTGTGTCGAAAGGGTCGTAAAATTAACATCTGAAGCCTGCCAATCAGTCTATGGACTTGAAGCAAGACATAGACATATAATTGCTAAAGTTTTATGCCATGAAATGAGGTCATTTTTTGCTTCGAAAGAGGTATTATAACGAGAATTTTGACATTATGTTAGAAAAAGAGCTTTATTTCGTACTTGGCAATTTTGTGTTTATACAAGCATAGACAACTTCCTAGAGGAAGGTAAACAGTTTGTTTTAGTTTATATGAAACCTTTTTCTCCAAACAGAATGAAAACAATTATTTTTTTCATTGACAATAAAAAGAATTGATTATTTTTATTATCTGTTATAGTTATAATGCAATAAAGTAAAATGCGGCATTTGAAAAATATTTCGGTGGGGGGGGAGGGCAATTATATTTTTTTGAATTTTTATCATATCAGTCACTATATAATTTATTTACATAAATAAACACACTACTTATTATGATTAAAACTGTAAAATACTACATAATTTCATATAAATCTTCAAAAGATAAGGACTTTTCCGTGTCTCAAAGAAAACAATCTTTAAAAATCAAATGCTTATCTAACGGCTGATGTTAAAAACCTATTGTTTTTATATATTTTTACTCTCTATATGTGTGTGCAACTTTCTCTGCTCCGACATTTTACATTTTCAAAAAAAAGTTGAAAATCGACCTACCCTAATGTTCAGTCCGTTAAGTCCAAAGTAGCTGAGCAGCGGCTTGGTTCCCACCAGTCTTGACAAATAGCACACAGGCTCCTGAACAGAAGCGTTTGCTCTATCCCAATCATCAACAACATGGACCTGAGCTCATCTCGTTAGCATCAGACAAAGCCGAAAAATACAATTACTCTTTGAGTACAAACTGTTATTTTCTCTTGAGTTTGAGTCACAGTAATCTCCCCTAGGGTTTCAGTACTCATCACCTCTTTCGATAATCTTGTAAATTTGTTTGCTTTATCGAAAAAAATCATTTACCATTGACTTCTCGTTTGTAGAAAACATTCGTCTTCACTGGAATTATGATAGCAATAAGCCTCCCCAAGGCCCCAGTCATCTTCGTTCCTATCCAGTGGAGGTCCGGTTAGTGCTTTCTCTTTCCATCTTCCTTGACCACAAGCTCACTAATTTGGTGTCGCTCCAATTTATGGTGACACATTATAGGACGAGGGTAGCGGAAGTCGGGGGGTAACGGGCTTGCACAAAATATGGCGCTTACATCAGCCAGTTAATGCAAAAAGTAAAGAATGTTATTCGGAAGTTAGAAAGGATCACAAGCAGAAAATTAATAGACAAAAAACATCTATTTTCTTTAATGAAATATGTTTCTGTTAAAGAGAAAAAATGTTGCTTTTATACATATATATATATATATATATATATATATATATAGAGAGAGAGAGAGAGAGAGAGAGAGAGATTTGAAATTGGTATATTTAGGCAGCATTTTTTAATTCAAGCAAATATTATTAAATGCAACGGAGACACTTCGCTTTATGATTGTTTTCTTTTTTTTTAGTTTTTCGATTTTCTTTTTTGTATAAAAATAAGAGGTTTTAATAAAAGTTCCATAGTTGTTGCTGTTACGAGCGCTTTCGATTCGTCCACGAATCATCTTCAGGTTTTAAAGTAAAAGTGCAAAGGAGCGAAAATGAGAATTAAAAGTGAAAACTAAAATACGCAGTAAACGGCGTTAGGCGATGAAAAGTTAAAATATATAGAGTCGATGAAAAGTCGATCGAAAATATAGGTTGATTCAAAATTCGAGTATTAAAATCACAAGTTCGCACTTTTACTTCAACACCTGAAGATGATTCGTGGACGAATCGAACTTTTATTAATATTTTTGATTTTGATATGAAAAAGATTATACATAAAATCGAAAAACTAAAAAAAAGAATCATAAAGCAAAGTGTCTCCGTTGCAATTAATAATATTTGCTTGAATATATATATATATATATATATATATATATATATATATATATATATATATATATATATATATATATATATATATATATATATACTAGCAAAAGTACCCGTCGGTGACTGGGTTCAAAAACAGTCTACAGAAAATTGACTCTGATTTATGAAAGTATGATAGGTTATGAAAAGGAATGGGTTGTAAATTTGGGTTGAATTTGGGGGTATCAAAACCAAAGCAAAATATGATGAAAGTAAAAATAAGATAGATAAACCCCAGAATTTATTATACCATACCTGTTCACACTGAAACACTTATCACAATATTCTGTGGATCTATATTAAAAAAACCTTGTTAAACTTTGTGACATATTTCCATTCTATGGAGGTCAGGTGTGAACGAACAGCCCATAATTTTATTATACCACATTTCTTCAAACTGAAACATAATTATCAAAGTATACTTACACAGATAGATATGAAAAGTCTTTATTAAAGTGTGTGCCTATTTCCATTCTATGGAGGCCAGGCGCGAACGCAGAACCCACAATTTTATTATACCATCCCTATTTAAGTTAAAACATACTTATCAAAGTATTCTTATGTACATCTATAACAAAAACACTTGTAAACGTTTTTTTTTCATTTTAAATTTTCTTATTTCCATACTTTGTGGACCAGGCGCGAACGCAGACCCCACAATTTTAACGAACCACCGTTCTGCCAGATCAAACATACCCATTCCTGTGTCTTGATACATCCTCTATCATTATATGTAATCAGTATTTTAAAATAGTCAACCATATAGGAGCCTATTCGTGACCAGACACACACACACACACACACACAAACACACATTCAGCTTTATATATATATATATATATATATATATATATATATATATACTAGCATTTCAGCCCGGCGTTGCCCGGGTGTTTGGAGGTGTATGTTAAGCAAAAAAAAACAATAATAAGTGGTAATAGGAAGGCAGGGCGAACTCGTACCACGAAGGAGGAAAAGAATGGGGAAAACTTTACGTTTTTGCTGTTACGAACACGATTCTTGTGACCGTATGGCCTCTGTCTGTCGCATAACACTCAGTTGAGAACAGCAGTCTGAATAATTCAAATAATACAAAATAACTTTTTGTTCGCTGTATAATACTTATGGGAGTGTAATGTTATTACGTAACAATGTTTTTCTGTCAACTTTAACTTCTATTAATCTAAATATTTAGTTAGTTAAAATTTCACAAAACCAAAGTTATAGCAAATATTCCAAAATCAAGTTATAAATGTGACAAACAAAATTGAAAAAAAAAATCAGAAAATAAAAGTCCAAGATTACTAACTAAAGCCCCCAAATTTATATTTTTGTCGGTATTGCTCTGAATGTATATCTAAAAATAAATCAAAAGTTCTTTGATGTCGTTTTTAACCGTTTCTACAAAAATAAAAAATTACAAGAAATCAAAGTCACATGAAAAAATCCTAAAGTCACAAACTAAAGTAAAAAAGACACAAAACAAAATGAAAACGGCACAAACCAAATATGAAAGATATAAAAACAAAATACAAAAACACAGTACAAGATAAAAAATAAGACGCAAAACAAAATGAAAAAGGCACAAACCATAATAAAAACCGCTATAAAACAAGCTGGAAAAGTAAAAACAAGAAATTTAAAAAAGTCACAATTTAAAATCACAAAACGTAAAAAAGTCACTAAATACAATTTAAAAGTCATAAAACGGAATAATAATTCACAAAATGAAGTAAAAAAATGTTAAGCAGTAAAATATAAAAGTCACACAAAGAATAAAAAAGCACAAGACAAAATAAAAAAATCACAAAAATTTTAAAGTCACCAAAAGAATAAAAATGTCAGAAAATAAAATAACATTCACAAAAATATTTTGGAAAAGTGACAGACAGAATAGAAAATCAGAAGACAAAATAAAAATCACGATCACTAAAAAAAATTAGAAAATCACAAAAGAAAATGAAAATTCACAAAAAAAATAAAAATTCACAAAAACAAAATGATCAGCCATTAAAGAGCTTAAATAACACAAAATATAATAAAAAGTCAATAAATAAAAATATAACTTTGATTCTGTGAAATTTTAACTATTCCATTTAATTTCTACGTTAATAGACGTTAAAATTAACAGGAAAACATGGTTACATAATAATATTAAAATGCTATAACTATTATACAGCGAACCAAAAGTTATTTTGTATTATTTGAGTTATTCAGACTACTGTTCTCATTTTGAGTGTTATATAAGATTGGGGCCATACGGCAACAAGAATCGTGTAAGTTCGCAAGATAAATATGCAATTTGCAAAACTAAGCTTAAGACATGTTAGAATAAAGCGTTGAAAACAAATAGACATTAATAATTTACAAGCGATAATAGGTCGATGTCAATATCAAATATTGCTCGCATTTCAAACATCAAAAGTTACGTCTACAATTTTTATAATATCTTAAATATCACAAAAATTTAAGTCACAAAACAATGAAAAGTCACAAAAGATTGAAATTTCTCAAAATTAAAGAGTCACAAATTATTGAAATGTCACAAAAATTGAATAGTCACGCAAAAAAAGAATACAAAGTCATGCAAAATTAGAAAACGCATGCAAAAAATACGAAAAAAGTCACAAAACGGGAAAATAATGAAACTATTGTTGAAGTGATTAATCCTCGTATAAACATCTCTGCGCCACAATTCCGTGATCAGTGAGATTGTTTAGAATTTCTTTCCAAAAAAAAAAAAACGATTTTCCAATTTGATGTTTTCGCGTTTGACGTCAAATCGGTTCAAGATAAACACAAGACAAAAGAAGGGGGACAAGATGGAAGGAAATACTCATTTCGCTGGTGATAACCGATTTTTTTTTTTTTTTTTTTTTTTTTTTTTTTTTTTTTTTTTTACACAAGAACAGTTGGGGGTCGCAAAATCGTCTGAAATCGCGTAAAAAGGTTGATCGGAAAAAGCGATGACTTTCAAATGCCTCAGGACAAAATGGGCGTTGAGCAATTGAAGTCCCAAGATAAGAGACATGGAGAGAGAAAGAGATAGAAAAAAAAAATGAGGGTAAATGAAAGAAAGCGAGAGGAAGAGGAGAAAGCTGATAAGCGAGAGAGAGAGAGAGAGAGGGGGAGGTGGATAAGAGAGAATAAACGGAAGGGAAAGAAGAATTAGTTAGGATAAGAGAGAAAGACGGGAAAAGTGTGAGAGGAGATTGAATAAGAGAGAAAGAGAGAGAGAGAAAGAGAGAGGGAGACAGGAGTGAGATCAGGGAATAGAGAGAAAAAGGTAAAAGCGGAAGTAAGAGCGGGGATGAGAGAGAGAAATTGGATTTTACACGAGAGAGAGAGAGAGAGAAAAAGAGAGAGAAAGAAAGAGGGAGAGGGAGGGAGAAAGAAATGAAGAAAAAGAGAGGGAGGGAGAAAGAAACGAAGAAAAAGAGAGGTAATGAGGGAAATGAGGAAAAAAAGAAAGGATAAAATAGTTCCAAAAGAAAAAGAAAGAGACAAAGATGATGAAAGAGAAGCTGCGGAGACTCGTGTTTACAGAGAGAGCGAGAGAGATATAGACAGAGGCAGGAGAGAGAGAGAGAGAGAGAGAGAGAGAGAGAGAGAGAGAGATAGGCGCAGAGAGATGTAGATTGACCTAGACAGCCGTCCGTGTTTCGGTGATATCGTTTGAAATCTGATCCCAAAGGCTAAACGTAGTAATAGAAAGGTTTTCTGTGTGGTCTTCAAATGACCCTTTACTCTGGCCTCATCAATTCATTTATCAATCTATCCATTTATACATCTATCTTAGACTACATCAATCTATGGAAGGCGTTTAGAACATCGATGGTATATTCACGCACTTCCTCTGTAAGAGGTAAGACACAAGGCCAGGCGAGATTGTAAAAAGCTAACGCACTAAGCAACGTGCGCTTTGGCTGACAAAAAACGCCCGAGTTTCCCCGTCGATATTTCTCGGTAGAAGTTCCTTAAGGCGTTAACAATAAGCTGAAGCCTTTATCAGAGAGAAGGTAATGCCTGGGAAGGTGGACCTCCTTAGATAGAACAGATTCATGCCCGACACTAACAAAATGACTATTGGAACGGAGGTATTTATTTTCCTAAAGCTTTACACTTATCAGGGCCAAAAGGCTACTCGAGGATAAAGGTTAATGAGTGTCAGGTAGACGGTGAGCGAACATCGCGATTTCCCATAATGATTGTTGAAATTGAACGTTTCAAAAATATTTGTTTACATTGGATTTGAAAACGTATTCTATTATGTTTCTGAATTTTTGAGATGATGAGTGATAAATTGGATTATTTGGGATAATTCGCACTACCGTTCTTATCTTAAGTTTTAATCGTACAATGTTTCGTCCGATGTAACTACCAACCTGCTTCAGGTGCATTTGTCGAACCCGGAAATCTTTCCGTCGAACTCGGGAATCCGTACGGAATTTTGGATGGAACTCTATATCTAATCCACGCAAGGACTCGTGACGTAGTGGACAAGTAAAATAAAAAATTCAGTTGTAAATTACACTCTTCGGGAGGATGAAGGTTCAGTTCGCAGTGCGGACGACACTAAAAATACAATTGCGACTTACTAAGACCTTCTACCCAGTCATGGCTGACCGAACTACAATATGCTACCTCCATCGATTAAATAAATGGGTTCCGTTCGAAATTCTATGTAAATTCTCGAGGTCGACGGAAACATTCTCGAGTTCAACAAGGTCAACCTGAAGAAGACCGGGGGTTACAACGACCGAAACATCGTGCGAATAACACTCAAGATGAGAATTTTAGAATGGCCCGAATAATCCAAATAATACAACCTATGCTGTAGTCAGTTGGAAAGCAGCATCGAGATATCGTGTTCCACAGACGAACGCGTCAAAAAAAATCTACTCATGAAAACTGTTAATTTTAGGTACGCAAAGAGAAAGTGGAAATTATTTACAGTGGTTGTATCTAGACAAGTATTTTTTAATTACGTTTTATATGTATAAAAGAACGCCTTTTTCTGATGGTATAAAATATGGCAGGTAGATTGCCATAAAGTTGCTGCTTCGTAAGATGATTTTGCCAAGATATATTTAATACTGTTCGTAGCATACGGGTGCATGTGTCGTCTAGTTTTCTTTCCAATCTTTTGGTGAGTGTCCAGGTTGTAGCACCGTAAACAAGGACAGACTCTACCAGTGCTCTGAAGAACTGCCTTTTCAGTTTGTCAGTTAGTCGCGAAGTCCATACTGAACGCAGCCCATCCAATGCGACTCATGCTTTTGAGATGTGAATTTCGATATCTCTCTCTGTGGAAACTATGTTGCTGCCCAGATACGTAAACTCAGCTACTTCTTTCAGTGTTGATCCAACCAGAGCCCTGATCTCTCCTTTCGTATTGAAAGTCATAAACTTTGTCTTATCCGCATTTATGTGGAGACCAATGTCATTTGCAGACTTTTCCAGCTTACGTAACAGTGTCTGCGCATCAGCAGTGTTGTTTGCGAACAAAGCAATATGGTCTGCGTAATCTGCATAGAGGTAATAAAGAATATTTCCACACACACACACACACACACACACACACATATATGTATATATATATATATGTGTGTGTGTGTGTGTGTGTGTGTGTGTGTGTGTGTGTGTGTGTGTTATTGATGGGACGATTCCAATATTTTTCGCGATTCCGATACAATTACCGATTTTGTACTAAATTTCCGATTTCGATACAATTACCGATTCCGATTTTTTTTTTTTATATAAATCTCTAAATATTTAACAATAAATTGTTTATTTTGTCCTGATTATCTTAAAGACATATGTTAAATGAGCATATATTTTCTCAAACATAAAATCACACACACGCGTGGTAGGGTGATCTATAGATTTTAGTCTTACTGCAAGTTTAAATCAATAAATATTTATTATTGTATTATTACTACAAGCGGTGGATTTTTTTTTTAAACAAAATCAAATAAAATGATAATTAAAGGAAACGTTTTTCAAATTGGCACATAGGCACAATTTCTTCCGATTCCGATACCAATTCTGATACCCCTAAAAGTTCCATTTTTCCGATTCCAATTAATCGTCCCAACATCGATATATATATATATATATATATATATATATATATATGTGTGTGTGTGTGTGTGTGTGTGTGTGATTACTTCATTTAATCACTAAATTAATATACGACGATATAATTTATACGTACATTTTTCAGTATTTACTTCAACAGTGCTAAATACACAGGTAGAGCCAGGTAGTAAGTTATGAAAGTATACACGGCAGTTAAGCTACAGGCATAAGCCTGACTAATTCTCATGAGAATGAAACGCGGCATATTCTGTGTAGCTTAATTGCTATATATATTTTCATAACTTATTACTATACACACACACACACACACACACACATATATATATAGTCAGAGCAAAACTATATATATATATATATATATATATATATATATATATATATAGTTTTGCTTTGACTACCATATATTAGGTCCTCTATAATAATCGATAGAGAATTGTCTCTATAATAATAAATACGTAATCTGCATGAATTAAAATATCATATTTAAGTTTACGACTGGTCAACGCCGGGTGGCTTGCTAATCTATATAATTATAAACCTCAAATGACCTTGTAACAAATGATGTAACTCACTTTCCGGTTTACGACATCCGGTTGCACATGCGCGCATAAACTCATAACAACGTAAACAAATAAACACAAATCGCTTCTTTTGCAGATTTTGACCTGCGCACTGAAATATTAACGCTATTATTTCGAAATTATTATTTAACATGGGAAGAGTGGGGGTGTTTTGCAACTATTATTTATTACAACTATACTGTCACTATTTTCTTACAACTAAACAACTTTAACCCGTTGATAAACATTAGAACATTTGTAGTAAAGCCATGAATACTACTACTACTACTCTCTATCCGTTCCTTTTCCTTCCTTCCTTCTTTTTTCATATTTTGTTTACATTTCTAGATACAAAATAGTTGTGTGAGAACGGCGAATTTGTTGACACATTTACTAATCTGTTTCAATATTAGTTTTATTTTATTTTATTCATTTAGGTTTTATTTTTTTGCTTCAGGTTTTATTAATTATTATTTTATTTTTTTTTTAGATTTTAAGTTTCTATAACTTGGTTGAAGGATTCCAATATGGGTTTTTGATTCTTATATTTCACATCGGTAGGTCCATGTGCGTTTTTGCTGCTAAATGACTTTCGTCGGCGTTGGATTCGTAGGAAAATCATGTTTAATTTTCGATTTTTGGGCGATTATTCGGAAAAATAGGTAACTTTACACGAATAGGGAGGATTTCTTTTCATGTTTGAGTGATCCGTCCGTGGTTTTTCATTTTAATATACTTTCAGAGAAATGTTTCTGTTATGTAAAAAAAAACAACTATTTACTTTATGTCACAAGTGTCACGCACATACATGAATTCCATAGCTAATGTAACATACTGACCCAACAGGTCAGGGGTAGTCCAGTAATATATATTTTTCTGTTGTCTTCTTAAATAACAATAGCCAACATTATCGATTTTGATGCTGAGCGTTTTCTTCTGAGCGCCACGCTTTGTGTAAATTCTTTTATGATTTGATCGTATATCGGGCAACACCGCATCCAGCGTTATTTTACATGTGATCTTCTTACAGGTGTAGTGATTCTCTACATGTTCTATAAATATAAAAGCGAAAATGTTTGTATGTGTGTTCGCTTTTTCTGTATGTCTACAAAAGGCTTTTTTCAGAGAAGCGGTCGCTCGCCTAACAACTTTTTAAAACTTTTTATATAATATAAATCGTAATATCTCACAGTTAACAACGAAGCTCGCCTGTCTATTTAATTTGCTCGACTTTGGGAAGATAAATATTCAACATTTGTCGCTCGCCGCATGTGGTTTAGTCTTTTTCCTATAACATCTTGGGAAGCGTTCCCGCAGTAAATGAAATACTATCCCGCAGTCAAACTTGACCTCATTAACTCATTAAAACGGGCACCTGCCAAATCCAAGTAATTAAATAAATTCAAGCGCGATTCCGTTGGCATCTCGCGGTGGGGCAATGGTTAACGTCGCACGTTTTTTTTTTCACACTTTAATTTACAAATTTGCCTTAACGGTTCGGGTTCGATCCTCATACTTACCTAACTAAACATTTTTAACCCCCCCCCCCAGAGTTTCCACACACACCTCCAAGCACCCGGGCCACGCCGGGTGCCCCTCGCTAGTGTAGAAATAAAAGAGTACCGTTAGACGTGAAGAATGTTGAATTACTGTCTATTTCTATGGCTTATAACTATACTTACTTACACCTGATAGTATCCTCTATCTCTACAAAAACACCATTCGCCATGTATGGAGTATTGTTGCCACATCTTGGTTAGTGCATCAGCGTCCAAAAAAGGGTCCGAAATTTAATATGCCCCCACTATCAACTAAACTTCAACTCCTGTCCCATCGCCGCAATATTACATCCCTGTACTTGCTTTACAAGTACTTTACTTTAATCTGCCTTAAGTCGGGGGGGGCATCGGATTTTAATCTGTTTGTCAGTTGTTTCACGATCACGCATGCGTGAGTGGTTCATAATACATATTCCTTATGTTAAAGATAAGTAGGTTGGAAATATATTTTAAAGATCATGTCAAGCTGGTCTAATGATTATCTTACTTGACTCTCTCTCTCTCTCTCTCTCTCTCTCTCTCTCTCTCTCCTTCTCTCTTTAGGTTTGGGTTTCAATTTCAGATTTTGACCTGCACACTAAAATATTAGCGTTATTATTTCGAAATTATTATTTAACATGGGAAGAATGGGGATGTTTTGCAGCTATTCTTTATTACAACAATACTGTCCCTATTTTCTTACAACTAAACAAATTTAACCCGTTGACAAACATAAGAACAATTGTAGTAAAAGCAAGACTAATACTACTACTACTACTACTACTAATAATAATAATAATAATAATAATAATAATAATAATACTCTCTACCGGTCCCTTTTCTTTCCTTCCTTCCTTCTTTTTTTATTTTTTGCTTACATTTCTAGATACAAAATAGTTGTGTGAGAACGGTGAATTTGTTGACACATTTACTAATCTGTTTCAATATTAGTTTTATTTTATTTTATTTATTTAGGTTTTATTTTTTTCTTCATGTTTTATTATTATTTTTTTTAGATTATGTTTTTAGAGTATGTTTTTCATATATAAACTGTTTAGAAGAAAACATAATACTCATATACACATGTTTCTGTTTCTGTATGAATTATAATATAATATGTATGCGCATTTTACGACTGGGCAACACTAGGTGGCTTGCTAGCAAATAAATGAATAGATGAACTCACTGCACCTGTAATCCCTTGACGTAATACGCCTAATAAACCTGTTCAGCCACAAAATCACACCCCTTCACTGTTGAGGTTTCTAGATGCATGAAAGCCTTTCCCCCTCGGACTGCTAAACTTTGGAATTCCTTCCCAGTCTCCTGTATCTCTGACTGTATGTAAAAAGAAATCTCACTAAGCTCTTTACATAATCTCCTGCAGACATGGTGCCAAAATAGTAGCCGCTTATATTCAAGTGGCGATATGTTTTGCTTGGGTGAGCAAGATTTAAAAAATGCATTCAAAATACATATATATATATATATATATGTGTGTCTATTTTTACATGGTAGTCACCACTTATCAAGGTCCGGAAGCCACTCGGGGATAAGGGTTATTGCGCGTACAGTAATCAATGGGATAGTATCGTAGTAATCGTTAGTATTGGAGATTTGATAAAGTGTCTTACTTGAGGGGGCGGTTCATCATGAATTTGTTTATGTTGGACTTGAAGACATCCAAGTTGTAGACAGGTGGGAAACAGGCAGACGGAAGAGAGTTCCACTAGCGTGCACTTCTAAGAAAGAAGCTTTGTTCATGGAATCTACGTTTTGGTTTTGGCACAGATAAAGAGTGGGGAAAATTAATGACAGTGGTTTCAGCTAGACGGGTGTTTTTCGTGAAAGATTGGCGAGGGGGGGACCAGAGATTGAAGCTCATACGAGCACTTGCTATGGAAATAACGATAAAACAAAGACAGGCTCGCAACGTATCTTCTGTGGGAGAGAGGTTGCAGGAAAGAGAAAAGGGCATCCCCCACTAAACCACGAAGTCTATTTTGTACTCTGTCAAGGCAGGATAGGCTGTTTTTAACAGCTCCTGTCCAGATGTGGCAGCAGTACTCCATCCTTGGAGTACTTGGCTCTTATATAGATAGAGAATTGCATCAGCAATGAGATATCTTCTGGAGCGGTAGAAGGATCTTACCATTTTCCCAGCGACCTTGGCAACAGACTTGATGTACGTGTGCCATTTCAGGTCAGGAGTTGCTAACTTTATAGAAAAGGAGATATAAAGCAAATCATTTTTTTTCGGAAAGAACGAATGGAGCACTGTTAGGTAGCTGATAGTGTTTGTATAAGATTTAGCTTTCTCGTGACCTGATATTATAAAGTTTAATATCGTCGAGTAGCGAAAAAAACTGGTTAGTTTAAACTCTGGTTTGACACGTTTCTTGTTCTTTACTTGAGGGAGGCACCGCTTATCAAGATCTGGAGATCATCCTACGATTAGGGTTAATGAGTGTTAGGTAGATGATGAGATAACACCGTACTGATCAGTAATGGGGGAACTTGGGTAGGGTTAAATTATACAAGACGATGCCTCAACAAGAACTGATTTACATTGAACTTGAAAACGATTAGATTATAGTCCGCTTGGAAACAGTCCCGCGGTATTGTGTTTCGCAGACGAAGATAAAGAGTAAGGTAAACTATTGACAGCTGCTGTAGCTAAACGAGTTTTGTTGCGAATTTTTCAAAAAAGGGGGCATAGATTAAAGCTCAGTCGAGCACTTACCGTAATAGTAACGATAGAGCAGAGATAGATTCGCAATGTCTCTTCCGGTAGAAAGAGGAAGTAGGGAGGCGAAAAGGTCTTCGTCCACTAGATTTCGAATATGGTTTTGCACTTTGTCAAGGCAGGAAAGTTACTCTTATCAGTCCTTCACCAGATGTTGCAACAGTACTCTATCTTAGGAGTACTCTATCTTAGGAGTACTCTATCTTAGGACGCATTTGACTCATACATAGATAAAGTATTGGGTCGGTGTTGAGATATTTTCTGGAACGATAGAACGGTCCAACAATTTTTCCAGCGATTTTGGCAACGGATTTGATGTAAATCTTCAATTACAGGTCAGGAATGAAAGTCAAGGCAAGCTACACTAAAGATATGAGGAAACATTATCTGTAACATCCTCACAGGCTTTGAATTTCTACTTTGAAAATAAGTTAGTACATTGCTGACTGCCTACGATGCTGTCATGGAAGGAATAACAACGGGGCTGCTCAGGTAATTTTTAAAAGACCAGAGTGCAACACCTTGTTAATTGACTTATTCCTACAACCCATTGTCCTTTTGTCACACCTTCCCATCCCAAGACGGGGTTGGGGGAAACAAATAGAATATTTATACATATGTATAGAACATGTGTGTATGAGGATGCATTTATTAACACCCCCACCCGTCCAGATCAGGGTGCCTCTCGCGCACTTTCGAACGCCCAAAGTTGGTAAACCACTAAGGTCATTTATTTTTATGAGCTAATCAAATTTGAGGTGCTTTACCAAAGACTGAAGATCGTGTTTCCTTCTTTTCTTTCTTTTTTTTTATTATTTTATTATTTGCATTTTATTCGTATTTATTTATTTCCACAGCTTACAGATAGTTATCTCCACCGATTATCTCCGCTCCCCATAATAAACTGGGCTATCAATCTCGTCAACCACGGGCCATAAAACCCTCGACCACACCTCAACTCTGAAAGCGATGAGAATAAATTAGATTTTATACGAGAGAGAGAGAGAGAGAGATAAAGAGGGAGATGGAGAAAAGAGAAAAACAAAATAATTCAATAAAAAAAAACAAATGAGAGGAAGAGAGACAAAGATGATGAAAGAGAATACACGTGTTTACGGGGGAGAGAGAGATAGCGAGAGAGAGAGAGACACAGAGAGAGACAGAGAAAGAAAGAAAAAGAAAGAGAGAGAGGAAGAGAAAGAGACAGAGAGAGGGAACGAGAAAGAGAAAAGAGAGAGAGAAAAAGAGAAAGCGAGAGAGAGAGAGAGAAAGACAAAAAGAGAGAGAGAAAGAGAGAGATTGGGGGGGGGCGATGGAGAAGGGGAATGAGAGTTTGAGGGAGATAGAAGAGAATGGAAGAAAAAAAAATGAGTGCGAAAAATAAAAAGAGAGAAGAATAAAAGATGATGGGAGGGAGTTTGCCTGAAACATAACTACGGAGAAATGGAATAGAAGATAAAAATAGTGGCACAAAATGAAAACAGAGATGTTATTTTGAAAAACGGAAAGGGAGAATTAGAGAGAGACAGAGAGAGACAGAGAGAGAGAGAAAGAGAAAGAGAGAGAGAAGCGTAAAGCATACAAAGAATATAATGATAAAGTATATTTATCACTTTATATGCATATATTTATATTTTAAAATATATGTTTTATAGCACAAATATTTTCACTAGCTGAATGGTGTTGGACTAGAGTTGTACATGTTTTTATATCATATGTTAGTCAATACAACGGCAAGTACCCCAACCAGAAAAAAAAAATCAATTTTTTTTTTCTGTGGTTGTATGCCCGGTTATGTCCTTTTTTTTTACACAGCAATCACCACTTATCAAAGCCCAGAGGCCACTCGAGGATAAGGGTTAATGGGCATACATTAGTCAACGTGATTATAGCGTAGTAAACATAAGTAGTGGGAATTTTGTAAATTGGATTACTTAGGGGGACGGTTCATCAAGAACTTGTTTACGTTAGACTTGAACATAATCAGACTGTAGTCAGCTGGTAAGCAGGCAACCGGAAGAGAGTTCCACAGGCGTGCAGTTCTAAGAAAGAAACTTTGTTCATGAAATCTACATTTAGGTTTAGGCACAGATAAAGAGTGTGGAAAATTATTGATAGTGGTTTTAGCTAGACGAGTGTTTTTTTTGTGGCGAGGGGGGCATAGATTGAAGCTAAGACGAGCACCTGTCATGGATATAAGGATGAAACAGACTACTCTACATCATACTAAAAGTTGGACAAGTTTTGGGTATGGGTAAGTTTAAAATTTCGAAGTTGAACATTTGCAGTCATTTTCCATTACATTTTAACACACCAACTCGGTCAGTTTTCATGATAAATGAATAAATCCGTTTCATTTTTACACATATTTTTAGGGTAAGTATTTCACGTGAAATGGTTGCCAGTGATGTTCAATCATCTCTTGTATATCAGTACAGCAATTTCGGGATGGAACCCAATTTATATGATGTGCATTTGCTATTAAAACCTGGCCCCTTTGGAGATGAGAAGGGGGGTGTCCTGGAATGTTGCACTGTAGTTTGTTATGCATCGATTAGCATATCAGTGAAGCTTGGCTCCAAAGAAACGTTATAAAAAGACTAAAGTCGAGAGGGAAGGGAGGTTGAGTTCTTAGAACCGAACAGAAAAGGTCGGAATGTAGAAAGTCGCAAGAACGTTGAAAACAATCCTCTTATTAATTACAAGCTATTTTGGCATGAAAGATGAAGTTGATTATACCGAAACAAAAGTCAAACTTTGTTAACATTGAAAGCGCCCAGAAATGAAAAGATTAAAATGATTCGCGTCAAACTTCCACAATTGAAAGCGTCGAGAAATAAAATATTAATCGATTCTCGTCGAACTTTGAAAATGTAAAGCGTCTAGAAATGGAAATATTAAAATGATTAACGCCGAACTTCCACAATTGAAAACGTCAAGAAATATAAATATTAAACAATACCCGTCGAACTTTGAAAATATAAAGCGTCGAGAAATAGAATTGTTTAAATGATTCGCGTCGCACTTTGCAAATTGAAAGCGTCCAGAAATGAAAATATTTAAATGTCATTCGAGTCAGGCTCCATTTTCTAATTGTCGTCGTATAATGGAGAATTACGATTCGAGTGCTTTTTTTTTTATTGTGTTTGAGAAACTAGTAAAGTCTAGCAGTGTTCGAGATGCTAGTAAAGTCTAGCGGTGTTTTGGACATGCTAGTATAGTCTTGCTTTTTACGTGAACGAGCTTTAGACGGCGAAGAGACCTAAAAAGGAGTTGAAGACATCAACTATGAAACAGGAACTGGTGTTCACAAAACGTGTCAAGTAAACCACATCAATAAAAAAAGCCATTGATATTGAGCAGTGAAAAGAACTGCTAGTTTTTCTCTGGAACCACATGACAGTAGAACACATTACCAAAAAAAAAAAAAAGAAAGAAGACCTAAAACAAAAAAGTGACGAAAGGATTTTCTATGTGAAAGTTTTCTCTATGTTAAAATTATATTGGTCCATTGAAAAAAAAAAAAAAAAAAAAAAAAAAAAAGACGGATCAGTGGGTCATTCCTGTTCAAAGCTGGATTGAATATTTCGGTGGGGATCTTCACGCAGCCGACTGTTTACCACCAGTCGTGAAGCATCAATTTTCGTACAATGCGGAATACTCCAAGACAATTCACGTCAGCTGAATTCACTAAACGGTGAAAAACAGAGGACATCGATCAGGATGAGGCACTCGAAAGTGTTTATAAGTTCCTAGAGGAACGATATCGGACCGTGTCACTAAAATGGGAGAACACTTGCGTGGTAGTAAATCCACGGCGTACGGAAATCAATACCTCAAGGAAAAGATGCTTAGTCGACATAGGAACACTATATTCGTGACTGAAGACCGTAATGACGACAAAAACACTGTTACATTTAAGGAAATAAAACCTGTTACATTCTTCGTGAATATTACAATTTTTGTTTTTGCAAAGGAGTTGCCACTTATCAAGGCTCAGAGGCAATTCGAGGATAAGGGTTAATAAGTGTTCCGTGGTCAATGGGACAATGTCGTAGTAGTTGTTAGCGGAAATTTGGTAAATTGGATTACTTGATGGGAACGGCTCGTCAAGAACTTGTTTGCATTGGACTTGAAGACGACCATATTATAGTCAGCCGGAAAGCAGGCAAATAGAAGAAAGTTCCACAGGTGCGCAGTTCTAAGAAAGAAGCTTTGTTCATGGAATCTACGTTTAATTCAGTGCGTCCATAGAATCTACGATCGATGATTCTAAGGCAATGATGGCACTGTTCAATAGAGATCAGAAGTACTCACTGGCGTCAATTAGATACAATATGTTTTACGAGAAATTGCAAAGGTAAATGTGTTCGTCACGCCAGAACGATTCCCTCCAACCACCTCTGTCTGTAGATTTCATTCTCTGCGCATTTACGAGGGGCGTGCAATAAGTAATGCTCCTGACCCATCTCCAGGCGTCTGATCTAGCTGAAATGTGCAATGATTTATATCTCTACGGTTTATGTGGCAAATTACAGCTCTGAACTAATTGTGGTTTCTGTTTTACAGGTGTTTGAACTGAGTCAGGTGTGAAATGGAGCCTGTTGTATGTCGAGCAGTGATCCGGTTTTTGTATTTGAAAGGATGCACACCACATGAGACTTTTGATGAAATGAAAGAAATTTATGGTGATAATGCCCCATTATATGACCTTGTAAAACGCCGGCATCGTGAATTCAAACATGGCCGGAAGTCTGTGGAAACAGCTCCCATACCAGTTCGCCTCCCTTCTGCCATTGATGAGGCATCGGTCCGTCAAGTTGAGGATGCCATTTTGGAAGATCGGCGCATTACTATTCGCCAAATAGCCCAAGATGTCAAGATTAGTACAGGATATGTGGAAACTATCATTCATGACCATTTGCATATGCATAAGGTGTCTGCCAGATGGATTCCCAGGTTGCTCACACCATTCCAGAAGCGAGAACGCGTCGAGGATGAATTTGGAGATGTGCCAAGAAGATGAGTCAAAGTTTTTCAAAAGACTGATTACACAGGATGAAACCTAGGTCCATCACTATGATCCAGAGACCAAAGCCCAGTCAATACAGTGGAAGCACTTGGACTCACCACCTCCAAAGAAGGCAAGGGTGCAACCCTCCGCTGGTAAGGTCATGCTCACATTCTTCTGTGACCAGGACGGAGTAGTGATGACAGATTTCCTGGCAAAGTGTACCACAATTACAAGAGCTTATTATGCTTTACTTTTGAGGAAATTAAGGGAAGCTATCAAAATCAAGAGGCGGGGCAAGATCAGCAACGATACCCTCGTCCTGCAGGACAACGCTCCGGTCCACAACTCGCATGTCGCCAGATCAGAAGCACAGGCTTGTGGTTATGAAATCCTTCCCCATCCTTCCTACTCTCCTGACCTTGCACCCTCTGACTTTCCCCTCTTCCCAGCCATGAAGTAGTTTTTGAAAGGAAAGCGTTTCCCAGCTGATGCAGTCTTTATTTCTGAAGTCACGTCGTGGTTAGAGGACCACCCTGGTGTGTTCTACAACAACGGTCTCCAGAGCTGCATCAAACGATGGGAGAAATGCATAACTCTGGGTGGTTCCTATGTAGAGAAAGACTGATCGCTGTTCCAAGTTTCGTTGCTCTACTTCTATGCGAAGTGGGTCAGGGGCATTACTTATTGCACGTCCCTCGTACTACGAGGTTATGAAGACGACGGGATGTAGTGATGAAATGACATAATCTGAGCAGGATGGAAGGTAGAAGGGGACAAACTTATTTCAGTTATGAAAGACAAAAGTTCTGCTCCAGATGAACCGATTCAGATGATTCAAGGCAACGGTTTATAAGGATGCAATACCTTAATGTATTCCCGCCAAATTATAAACTAGAATGTACAAGTGCATGTTGACATTGCCAAGATGGCAACTGCAAACTGATGTATATATATATATATATATATATATATATATATATATATATATATTCAGTAATTTGATTGATAATTAAAAATTAAAATTAAAATTAAATTAAAAATCCGTTTCACAAGAAGGAACAGCAACAAAATGATTTTGTTGATTTTGTTGTTGTTCCTTCTTATGAAACGGATTTTTAATTTAATTCTAATTTGAATTTTAAATTATCAATCACATTACTGAATATTAAATTAGCTCTAGGATATTTACCTATCGAGCTTATTCGATATCTAAATTACAACGAGCACTTTTTCTTTTCCTGTATTTTAATTAAACTAGTAATTTTACTATTACATTAAAATACACTCTGCTCTTTAGACTATTGTTCTAATCTCCTTTAAATTATATATATATATATATATATACTAGCAGGGGTGCCCGGCGTTGCTCGGGTGTTTGGAGGTGTATGCTGTGCAAAAAAAGCAAAAAAACAAAAAAAATGGTTAATTTTTTTAAAACTTTGACCCCTATTATGACCCCTTAAAATTTATAGTTTCGGGCTCAAATCACTTTATTAAGTTAGATCCAGGTTCAAGGAACCTATATCTAAAATTTCAAGTGTCTAGACCCAAAATTGTCGGAGGAGTTTGGTAGAGTTCTTAAAGGTCAAATCGTTGAAATTTGACCCCTTAACAGCCAAATTTCTGGCTGACACCCGTCACATCGATTTTCCCAAATCTCAGTACCCGGTATTTCAAATTTCGAGTCTCTAGACTAAAAATTGACAGAGTTATTGCGTAGGGAAATGTACACAGACAGACAGACACACAGACACACAGACAGACAGACAGACATGTTCACTTTTATAGACATATATATATATATATACATATATATATATGTGTGTGCGTGTGTGCGTGTGTGTGTGTGTGTGTGTGTGTGTGTGTGCGAATCTTTTTTCTATCATTCTCTTCATTTCTCTCTTTCGTGGGGTCCCGATTTCGAATCTCGCTAGATTCAGCCACTCTGATGAGTCGTAGACGACATATCACGTGCCAGTGGATAATTATATTTTAAAGATCATATATATATATACCGCTCCCCATGTGGGGGTACCAAATTGGTTAAAGGGAAAATTATTCCCAACTCGCATTTTGGGTAAAAGTGTACTTTCGGAAATAATTGAATTTATACAAAACATATCGTTAAAACCAAAACAAACAATATATACAGGATGACCCCCCCCCCCAAAAAAAAAAAACAGAGGACATTCAATTGTTTTAGCATTTTACAGTCAACGGAGAAAAAAAGGCCGAAGACCCTAGTGTTTTGATGTGATGTTTTGAGTGTAATAAACTAGTTATGGCCAAAGTTTCATTTCATTCGGACAAAACACTAAGAAACGGGGCCTAATTAGAGTTTCGACCCGTTTTTTTTTTTGTGGGGGGGTCACCCTGTATTATTTGTTTTTGTTGGGGGGGGGGTCACCCTGTATTATTTGTTTTGTTGGGGGGGTCACTCTGTATTATTTGTTTTTGTTGGGGGGGTTCACCCTGTATTATTTGTTTTTGTTGGGGGGGGGTCACCCTGTATTATTTGTTTTTGTTGGGGGGGGGTCACCCTGTATTATTTGTTTTTGTTGGGGGGGTCACCCTGTATTATTTGTTTTTGTTGGGGGGAGGTCACCCTGTATTATTTGTTTTTGTTGGGGGGGGGTCACCCTGTATTATTTGTTTTTGTTGGGGGGGTCACCCTGTATTATTTGTTTTTGTTGGGAGGGTCACCCTGTATTATTTGTTTTTGTTGGGGGGGGGTTCACCCTGTATTATTTGTTTTTGTTGGTGGGGGGTTCACCCTGTATTATTTGTTTTTGTTGGGGGGGGGGTCACCCTGTATTATTTGTTTTTGTTAGGGGGGGGGTTCACCCTGTATTATTTGTTTTTGTTGGGGGAGGGTCACTCTGTATAATTTGTTTTTGTTGGGGGGGGGGTCACTCTGTATTATTTGTTTTTGTTGGGGGGGGGGGTCACTCTGTATTATTTGTTTTTGTTGGGGGGGGGGTCACCCTGTATTATTTGTTTTTGTTTTCGCGATACGTTTTGAATGAATTCAATTATTTACGAAAGTGAATTTTTACCTAAATGCGAGTTGGGAATAATTTTCCCTTTAACCAATTTGGTACCCCTTAAATGGGGAGCGGCGTATAGTTTTTAAAATATAATTATCCACTGGCACGTGTTTCGTCGTCTACGACTCATCAGAGTGCCTGAAGTTAGCGAGATTCGAAATCGCGCCCCCACTGTAAGGAGCCTAAACCCTTACCACTCGTCCATCTCGCACGACTGTTTTGTATTATATACATATATCTATATATATATATCTATAAAAGTGAAATTGTCTGTGTGTGTGTGTGTGTGTGTGTGTGTGTGTGTGTGTGTGTGTGTGTGTACATTTCCCTACTAATCTACTCTGTTAATTTTAAATCTACAGACTCGACATCATTTGACATAAGGGGTATTGATGTTTTTAGAAAATCTTAATGATCGGTTTTTGGCCAGAAATTTTCTTGTCAAGGGGTCAAAGTTCACCGATTTTACCTTTGAAAACTCTACCAAACAATTTTGGATTTAGACACATAAAATTTTAGATGTAGGTTGCTTGGACATGAATTAAACTTTTAATTTGATTTGAGCCCAAAATAATAAATGTTAAGAGGTCAAAAATAAAGGTCAGAGTAAAAAAGAATGACCTCTACAGTCTCTACCAAATTACTCAGCCAATTTTTGGTCAAAACATTTTAAATTTTACATAAAGTGTATTCAGACATAGGGCAAGCTTTTTCATCTGTTTTTGGCAGAAAATTTTGCTGTCAAGGGGTCAAAGTTCAAAGGATTTGACCGTTGCGGTTTCTAGCAAACTATTCAGCCAATTTTGGGTCAAAACATTTGAAATTTTACGTAAAGAGTATTCAGATATGCAGCAAGTTTTGTAATCAGTGTTTGGGCGAACATTTGGCTGAGAGGTCAAAGTTGAAAGAGTTGACCTTTGCAAACTCTACCAAACTCCTCCGTCAATTTTGGGTCAAATTTTAGATGTAGGTTACCTGGACATGAGTCAAACATTTTAATATATATATATATATATATATATGCACATAAACTTATGAACAGTACATACCGGTCTGAACTGCTAGTATATATATATATATATATATATATATATATATATATATATATATATATATATATATATATCCGCAAAACCTCTGGCTTTCAAGGAGGGGAGAATAAAACTTGCTGCTATGGTTTCAAATGATCTGAAATAACAGCAGGTCATTTGAAATCATGGCAGCAATTTTAGTCTCCCCCTCCCCCATCAAGGCCAGAGGTTTCGGGGAAATAAATATATTTTTCTATACTCCTATGAATTTTGGGGAGGGGTTGTATTGATATTAATATCAAAACCCCTTTCTTCTATTTATTTAAAATTGAAAATACAACTGTTATATATGCGTCGGGGAATTACATTCATCTACAAAAGATCTAGCTAATTTGCATATTCTTTTAAACATTAATTCCCTATTTGTGTTTTTCGGTTTGCTTATGGGATGATCATCTATAGTTAACTATTACGTGTAATTATATTAATGCAGATATTCTACATGATTTATACTTGCGTAATATTTGCGTAAAAAGGTCATAATAAACACAAGCATCTTCATCTTTATGTGTGTGTGTGTGTGTGTGTGTGTGTGTGTGTGTGTGTGTGTGTGTGTGTGTGTGTGTGTGTGTGTGTTAAAAAATTTTGCCTACCAAATTTCTTTGTCAGTTTGGGATCTACGGACATGAAATTTCATTTATAGAGTATTCGAACCCATGCGAAACTTTATATTTGGGCTTTAACCGGGGAAAGTCTGTGAAAAAGTGTGAAAATTAAAAAAAAAAATGGAATTTGCGAGATTACGAATATGCATGCGTAACGTAATAGCTATTGATTCACATTTGAATTTTTAGACTTACAGCAAACATGTCTTCATAGCTCCGGTATTTACGTCAAAGGAAAAAGTAAATCGTAAGCTAAACGTTTTGGTTTCGATTCTCACTGGTGGCGCATGGGGCATTTTTTTTTTAACTATTACTATATATTGGGTGCTATATAATATAATAATAAATACGAACACTGCATTAATAAAAATATTATATTTGACGTATTTTTATTTAATATGATAATCAGAAGCAAACTGGGCCGTAAATGGGCAGTAACATATACTGCTACTAAGACTAAGCTTCTTTCTTTTAACAACTTTCCCTGATCGGCTTCCGGGCCTTGATAAGTGATCACTACCTTGTAAAGAAAAAAAAAATAACTAGACAAAAAACCTTCTCAACCACCGGTTGCCATGAGAAATAACACCCTTACCTGAGAACACATCTGTTAAAGTATTCGGATAAACATTCACAGACAACATGAATTGAAACAAATACATTGAGAACTCTTAAAATATTTTTAATTAATTGTGTATGACTCCAATGATTTAGACGATCGTTTTTATAACCACAGTTATAAAAATCGACCAATCAGAAGCTTCAAAATGTTACGTTGTGTGTATGAATACTAATATGTTCTATAATGACGTACACGTTGAACAGTGGGGTTTATCTTTTTCTGTATATTCATGTACGTGTAAATGTGTGTATGTTTATACGTTGTATCATTTACTTGATCGTCTAGTGTGTATATTTTAACATTTATGCAACAGTTCTAACAGGGAACGGTTGACGTGGACGTATCGAAACAGTTGTAGACAAACAGTTTTTTTTTTAACAAATGTAAATAACGCAACACATACTTGAATTATTTTGCGAACGTTTATTTTTATGATCCTGCGGCACCTTCAGAGATTACACGTTTTTACATATTGACTGCCTGAAATGACTCCACTCCCTGCCTCATGGAGATCAACTTTCCCCATAAGTCGTCCGTTCCCTCTGATCTCCAGCTAACGACTCCTCGAATCTCCCCAAATCTACATTTCATCACGTGTCTCATTACGTGTCTCAGACAAACAGCTGATGTAACCCCAACCTAGTTATTTGTTTATGCTAAACAAAAATTATGTTTACATCTATTTTCTATTTTCACATTCCTTTTGCGATATTATTATATGTCAATTATTTTCCCCCAATTTAATTGTTTATTTTTCTAATCATAATAATTGATCTAGCGACCCGCCGTCGCTGCAATCAATTATTATTATTATTATTATTATTATTATTATTATTATTATTATTAATAATAATAATAATAATAATGTTTTGACCCTTGGCCCTGCTTACCACAGTTAACACATATACTACGCTATGATCACAGCCTAAAGTGTCACAACATTACACAAAAGTTATTATAAAAAGAAGTCGAATTTTGGATTCACGCACTCCGCCGTCGCCTCTGTCTTGAAACAACTCAATATCGGAACTGCATTGATTCTTCTCCGCCATCTTTATTACTAGGAATTACTTAACACTCAATATCGGGACTGCATTGAGTCTTCGCCGATTTGATTTACTGCTGCCATCTTTGTTCAACATAATGTCTCAACAACTTTATTCCACATAATGTCTCAATGCACAAGTTGCTGCAAAGAATGTGGGCTCTTTTTACCGTGCAAGATAATTACTCACACTAGAGAGTAATCTACATCTTTAGAAAGTTACAATCCGATCATACATGAAGTATTGTTTTCAAATCTGGGTTGGGGCATGTATTACTAGTTTCTCACTTATGGATCGAAAATGTTTCAAATCTAATAAGTCCCACACTATCGCCAAACACTCACCTTCGTCCTATCACTGCAATGTTGCATCCCTGTGCCTGCCTTACAAGTGCCTTACTGATGAACTCATAGCACTAGTGCCCCATCGGCATAATCACGTTTGACACACCGGTTCACGTCAGATCACCAGTTAAGCAACGATGAGCCTGGCCAATTCCAGATGGGTGACCGTTTAGGACTTCTAGGTGCTGTATGTGCTCTCCCCTTATCTCGGCATTGTTTCCAGTCGTCCTGAATTTCACCTTGCCACTGGACTCAACCAACCAGTGTCGATTCAGGAGAAGTGTGGTTGGAGATTACACAACCCTTGCCTCACAATTACATGCGCAGCTGTCCCTACAGGGGGAATCCTTTGTCTTTTGAGACTGAACGGGGGCATCGAGTGCCCCATCGATGTACACATCTTTGACTAACCCCACAAACAGCAGAATCCCTTTGTTGAGATCCGTATATGCCAGAAACTATTCCACTGTGATAGTTTCTTCCTCTCGACTGCTAAACTTTGGAATTTCATCCCTGCTTCCTGCCTCTCTGATTCTATTAATCTGCAGGAATTTTAATGTAATTTGAACAGACATCTCGCTGCTCAACTCCCCACAGTCCGTTGTCAATCACGATCACAGATAGTAGCCACTTTACGTACAAGTGTCAACATGTCTTGTTTGAGAGGGGAGAAGAATAAAAAGAGCCAGTCTTGATAATTTTCAGACAACTTTTTGGTCTTCATCAGCTAGTTACCGAAATGCGAAAACCGGTAGAAATTTAACCGTGTGTTCTGAACACTGTCATTTATTAGAAATAACGGGCATCTGTTATTTTTAAAAGACTATATACGTCTAAATCGTTTTTTTTTTCTTTATGAAACGTGTTCTTCTAACTCAAGTACTCAATACATTTTAGGATAAGGTATCCATGTGGTAGACATATGGTTTTATTTTCCTCAGGACTGATATCATACATGTCTGTTCCACACATGGAATGTATATGTGGGTACCAGCGTAGTCATGCGTTATCTGATTTCTTTTTACGAAGATTAAAACCATTCAAGCTGATATATATATATATATATATATATATATATATATATATATATAGAGAGAGAGAGAGAGAGAGAGAGAGAGAGAGAGAGGGAGAGAGAGAGAGAGAGAGGGGAGAGAGAGAGAACTGCCGATTGTCACCACGACGGTTCTAGGTTCGATCCTCGGCTTCGGAGCGGTGCTAGTCTAGCGGCACTGATGAGTTGTGATACAACGAAACGAATGTATGTCGATGACTACAAATATATTTTAAAAAGCACCCCCCCCTCTTTGGGTTGAGCACTGTCGTAAATTATCTTACTCGCTACTTAATTTGGCTGAAAAATGCGAAGCTCGCGGTTTGTTTACAAACAAGCGTTTGAGCACTTTACAAGTGGTGGACGGATATTTATTTAAATAGATATTCGGACAGATTAATTGCAGGCACCGCTTCCGTGGTCGAGGGGTAAAACTGCCGACTGTCACCACGACGGTTCTAGGTTCGATCAACGACGGATACTTTTGCTAGTATATATATATATATATATATATATATATATATATATATATATACACTAGCGGGGGTACCCGGCGTTGCCCGAGTGTTTGTTTCCGGGACGGGGGGGAGTTTTAAAAAATGTTATGGTAGGTAAGTAGGAAGGATCAAACCCGGAGTCATGAGTAAAAGTAGGAAAATAAAGTGTGAAAAAAAACAACATCTGCAATGTTAACAGTTAGGCCACCAAGAAAAGTCCATTCCAGTTGTTTAGGGGGAAAAAAACGACTACGGTAGGTCGGCGCGAACGTGAAAATATAATGTGAATTGTCCAGCACGCTAACCACTACGCCACAGAGCATTGCAGCTTAGTTTAGTGATTTTAAATAACTTCACATGAAAGAACTACGAAGCCAAACCGGTGTTCTCTTCTCAACTGTTCCTTGTGAACGATCCCCAAACGGTGTTAAGTGGTGGCAGGGGGAGGAGGAATTTATTAGAGAGAAAATATTTTACCACTTCCATTGATCTTAACCGATTTTGGCCGTGACTTCTCAGCAGAAAAAGTATAGAAATCTAAGATTATCGAGGAATTTGAGAAATAATAAGCCTATAACACACCTCAGATATTGTTCTGCCGTTTGTGCATATTATATTTGCATGAAATATCTTGATTTTTAATCCTATTAATGTCAAAATCAGACGGGAAAAATGAGTTTATTTTATTTATATAGAAGATAGAATAGATAGATAGATAGATAGAATAGATAGATAGATAGAATAGATAGATAGAATAGAAGATAGATAGATAGAAGAGAAGAAGAAGAATAGAAGAAAAGAGATATAAACATATAAACATAACAAATTATGGACGACTTTCTAAAATAAATAAACAAAAAATCGAGCTTCGAGGCGAAGCCAATATTAACCAAATCTATCGTTTGAAAAAAAAAACAACAACAAATCTAAATTTATAAGCGATAAAAATAAACAGTAAATTCATCTAGGGTTCGTGGCCTAACGGTTAAGGCGCCAGACTGTGGAAACATGGTCTGAAGTTCGATCCTTAGAAACAGTTGAGCTTCGCTGATGAGAGTTAATTAACTTGAAACACGCGTGTACGTAAATTACTATTTTAAAAATTATATATGTATATATATATATATATATATGTAAGTAATGAAATCTAAAGTTTACCTGACATGTCAAATATAAATACAAGTATTTATATATAGATAGTGTAATCCCAATCGAATAAAAAAGCTCAATACGAGTAGAGTAGAGTTTATTATAAGAGAAAGCAACTTAAAACAGTAAGTTGAACTTTACAATCAGAATTTATTGTTCGACTGAATACTCCAAAAAACTATTTACAAAGTCCTTATTCCGCGGAGTTTCAAAGAATGCTGATGCGGAATAAGGACTTTGTAGATTGTTTTTTGAAGTATTCAGTCGAACAATAAATTCTGATAGTAAAGTTCAACTTACAGTTTTAATTTTCTTTCTCTTATATATATATATATATATATATATATATATATATATATATATATATATAAGTTTAGATGATATAAGCCATCAGTACCGTCGGTTTCGAAATGGATGTTCCTGTTTAGAGCAGATTGAATAATGATACTTGACTTTTGCATTTAAAACTTTAAGTGAAACCATTAGGTTGGGACTTGGCCAATAGTGTGGAATCTTTTAGATTTTGGACACTTTTGGGAATCTCATCGAAGAGTGAAAGACTACTAGTAGATGCACTACCCCACATGTGGCACTGAGGTATTTTGTAGAGATAGAGGATACTCTTTGATGTGATTTATTTTGTAGCACGGTAGAGGGAGCCCAACTTGAAAATAGTGACACATTTTGGCGATTGTTTTAATTAAGCTACTTATAACCGATAGATAGATCTTCGACACCAATGCTCTTCGAAGTGTTGTCATAGGTGTTTTTTATTTGCATAAATGTAAAAACTATTCTTAGAATATGATTTAGGTGATCATTGATGAATATTAGTAAAGAATGGGACCTTGAAACACGCTGGCGTTAATATTATTTGCTTCAGACTACTTATGTAGACATGTCAGAGTGAAAGGATTTTGTAACTTACAATACATTTCCAGATAGTCGGTTGCTTGTGAAGCAAATGTTTGTGACCCCCAAAAGCCTTTGATATATCAAGAGCTATTGCTCTAGAAAAAAAAAAGATCTTGTCAGTAGATTTAAAGATCCTGTGTGATATTACAGTCAGTACATCAGCTGTTTATCTTGCAAGGCAGAATCCAAACAGTTTCGCAGGTATCAAGAAGGTTAAGCAATCAAGAAGTACCATCGTGAGAAAGGAAAAGAATCAATTATCTTAAAGAAAACAAAAAAAATGTCCGTCTTGCCAGACGTCCTACATGTTTCTCTATTTCACGACTTGCGTATAAATCACAATTCACTGAATGAATGCGCGCCAAAGCAAAACACCCACCTGTTGTCCGTGCGAGAACCTGAGTAGTTGCAGTTCGTTCATTGGGGCGGGTCTGCCGTCTCAGACTCGACGTGGAATTAAAGAGAAAAGATTAATCATATTGTCTGCGGGCTGTCAAACTGCACTAGTGCGGGCAGGCCAGCTTCTCATGAGGTAGGTGAAGATAGAGAGAAATAGAGAAAGAGAGAAAATGGAGGAGAGGGAAACACTTATATCTATATGCTTATCTTTCTTTCTCTCTTGGTTTCTCTCTCTCTTTCTCTCTCTCTCTCTCTCTCTCTCTCTCTATATATATATATATATATATATATATATATATATATATATATATATATATATATTCAAGCAAATATTAAATGCAACGGAGACACTTTACTGTATGGTTCTTTTTTCTAAGTTTTCGATTTTTCGTATCAAAATCAAAAATATTAATAAAAGTTCCATAATTGTTGCTGTCACGAGCGCTTTCGATTCGTCCACGAATCATCATCAGGTGTTGAAGTAAAAGTGCGAAGGAGCGAAAATGAGAATTAAAAGTGAAAACTAAAATATACAGTAAACGGCGATAAGTTAAAATATGTAGAGTCGATGAAAAGTCGATTAAAAATATAGGTCGTACTTCAACACCTGATGATGATTCGTGGACGAATCGAAAGCGCTCGTGACAGCAACAATTATGGAACTTTTATTAATATTTTTGATTTTGATATAAAAAGATTATACGGAAGATCGAAAAATTAATAAAAAAGAATCATGAAACAAGTGTCTCCGTTTCATTTAATAATATTTGCTTATAGGAAAAAATGCTGCCTTAATATATCAATTTCAAATATATATATATATATATATATATATATATATATATATATATATATATATATATATATATATATATATATATATATATGAAACCCTACCATATCATTATCGCGTCTTTAGACAGAACAGATACTACCCTTGGATCCTAGCTAGAAAACCAAGAAAGTATATTTGAGTTTCACGTGCGACCCAAAACGACATCAATGTTCATTCAAAATATGTTTTCTTCTCAATATATGGGGATTTAGCAGTTAGGCCAACAAGCAACTAAAGTAAAAAAGCAAATATACAATAGATATATGTTATCATTAGGACTATGACAACAGCATATTCTTTTCCTTGTTTTGATTCTCAAGTATATAGCCTTTGATATCTTATATGTTTTTTTATAGAGTGATGTGGTTATCGGTTGATTGATTGTGTCTGTGTCGGATATATACTCGAGAGTCAAAACAATGAAAAGAATATGCTGTTTGCATAGCCCTAGTGATTATAACCAAGAAAAGTTACTTTAGCGCCTATCTGGCTTATTCTTTTGTGTTTCAAAGTAGTTTTAAAATATTTTATTAATCTCAAATATTCGGTTTTTACGAGCGATTTGTGAACAAGATGGCGGCCTACAGACTTCATAATGGAAAAGAAACCAGTCGCCATATTGTTTGCAACACCGATCGTAAAAACCGAGTATTGGATATTAAAAATAGCATTTAAAACTACTTTCAAACGCAAAACATAAATGTGCCTGGTAGGTATAAAAGTAACTTCTCTATGGCAACATATGTTTATTGTATATTTGAATTTTTACCCTTTTTTTTGTTGGCTTCTCTACAAAATCCCCTAATACATTCTTGCTCTCTCTCTCTCTCTCTCTCTCTCTCTCTCTCTCTCTCTCTCTCTCTCTCTCTCTCTCTCTCTCTCTCTTCTACTTCCTCTCCCTCGCTCTCCCTCGCTCTCTCTCTCTCTCTCTCTCTCTCTGTTTATCCATTTATCTTTCGCAGCTCCTCTTGTTTACGTAGCAATTGACGTCAATAAAATAACTTTGAATTTGCCTTGTTTCTGACCAGAATGTGAGATACACTCTGGAATCATTTCTTCATCAAATTCTAACAAACTTCCTCCTATTGTCCGTATACTGGCGTCAACATTTTCTAGCACAACCATGGGTCCTTCTAAAGCAGAACGAATGACTAATGTAAACGTCTACCGATCTATCGTGCACTATGTCAATCCTTTTATAACGAGACTGAATTTTAAATTAAAAAGACGGCGAAGAAGATTAAGGATATGTTCTTTTTCGCTTTCACGGGTGAATCGGAAAAGTCTGACGGGCCGCATAACAATTCACTCTACACAGGTTGTATCAAGAAATCTGACGAGTCGCAAAACACAGTTCACTATATACATGTTGAATGCTTCTGCCCACTCCCCCCCCCCAGCGAGCTGCTTTTATCGTGCCTGGGCACTGCTCAAAATCACGTGTGAGACGCGATTTTTCGAGAACTGTGCGAGAACGTGGACACTAAAAGATCACGGTCGCCATCTTGAATCTTTTAGTTTTTCCTTCTCCGCTTGCACGACAAACAAGAGCACGTTTTTGTGGAAAGCCTTCTCTATTTTCCCCACGAAGCGTTATAATGGAACGTCACTGTTATCGTTGGAAAAATAAAAGTGAACGAGAAAAGAAAACAATCTGAGAGTTGCCTCAATATTAAATTAATCAACGTAACACAAGCACAATATATTTAGTTTGAAAATATCTTATTCCGTTTCATTCATGTGTTGAACAGGAAATAAGAACATGTCGTAAGTGAATTGAATTTATACATTAGTCGATAGACTGTTACTCAAGTCTCTGTGTATATGTTGACAAACGTATCTGTGCGGGTACAACTTAACTAGAATATGTTTATCAACCATAAGCTATGAATTTGTATGTTTATGTGTGGTTTCACGGGAATTCGATCGTCTTCCTTTCTGTTGTATGGCCCTGTCGGTGGGGCATTAGAATACGCCGACTGCCCCCCCCCCTGCAGAGGGTAAAAGTCCCTCAATGGGGGTCCTAGATATGACCTTAAACTATATCCAGTGGTGAGGCCCACGCTTGGGGGCTTTGGGGAGTGTGGAGCAACCCTTTAATTACCATTGCTCCCAGGTCCACTCTGACCCGGAGTGGTAGTACCTGTTAGGGTCCCAAATATGGGTTAAATAGAAACCGATGTGAAAGCAACAAATATATTCTATTAAAAACTTTTTTCTTCAAAATCTTTGGATTCAGCATTAAATAACCCGAAAAGGGTTGATATGCCGTAAAACAAAAACAACCAATCAACCGACCTTTTTCTTGCAAGATCTTTCAAGGTGAAATGTTGTCTCTGTTCGCCTGTCTACGTCGCTTTCGTCATAATTGACGTTAGTAATCATTTCGCTAAGGTTACTGAAAGATACATTGTTTGTGAAACGGCATTAACCCTATTTGGATTTATCCGGCTTCCTCCAAAGGAGCAAGTTCCATGAGAGTATGAAATCCACAAGCGTTCATAGTCGTATGTATATCCCCGTTAGATGAGATGACAGCGTTAGGTTTTTGTAACTTTTGCAGGGAGGTGTCGACGTCCTCCTACATACAGCGCCTGGAATTCCCAAATTGGTCACCAATTTTACTAAGAGGCGGAAAAAGGCACCGACATATTATCAACAAGGATCTTATAAACTTAAGGTGTAGGGTGGACACAATTTTGCGGAGGCCGAGACTGGAAAAAAGAACAAAGGCAGAAAATCCAAAGTTGGCTAGATAGCAAAGGCGCGCTGGTATACACAGGGAGAACCAAAAGCAGAAAATGTTTGTCGAAGCGTGAGGCAGGCTTCAAAGCTTTGTAGATCAGAAAGTAAAACAATTTGCGTTGATAAATAACATTTAATTTTCATTAATATAATTGTATTATTACATATAGTTGTACGTATACACGATCTCTTAATAATTTTTTTACTGTCCCACTACTTTTGGCTAACCCTTTATATATATATATATATATATATATATATATATATATATATATATATATATATATATATATATATATAATTTAAAGGAGATTAGAACAATAGTCTAAAGAGCTGAGTGTATTTTAATGTACCAGTGAAATTAAAATAAAAAGCTATAGCAAACATCTAAATGACTACTTTAAACACAGTTCCTGATTTCAAAAAAAGAAAAACTAAAAGATTCATCCGCCTTACTTTTAATGCTAGGTTTATTTATGGTGTCTTTTAAATTCAATAAAAACCCTCCTAAATTTGCTGATGAGGAGACCTTGCTTACCAAAAAACTATATATAATTGTTCTACATAACTTCATGTATACCACAATAAAAAGCACGGATTTCCGAAACGATCGTACAGATAATTGATTTTGTTGTTGTTCCTTCTTATGAAACTGATTTTTAATTTAATTAAAATTTGATTTTTAAATTTTAAAATTTTTTAAGTTTTTAAATTTTAAATTATAAATCACATTACTTAATATATATATATATATATATATATATATAACTACTTCATTTACTCACATAAATTAATATACGAAAGTATAAATTTATGCGTAAACTTTAAGTATTTACTTCAACAGTGCTCAGTACGTAGGTAGAGCTAGTTAGTATGTTCTAAAATATATATGGCGCCATATATATTTTAGAACTTATTTTTCCGATACCGATTCAGATACCCCAAAATGGTTCGATTTTTTTCAATTCCCGATTTCGATTCCTATTAATCGTCCCATCACTAATATATACATATATATATATATATATATGATTTTATGTTTCCCCCTATGAAAACTTGATTTAACGTGTCTGTGTGTGTGTCTGTCTGTGTACATTTCCCTACGCAATAATTCTGTCAATTTTAAGCCAGAAATTTCGCTGTTAAGGGGTCAAAGTTCAACGATTTGTACCTTTGAGAACTCTAACAAACTCCTCCGATAATTTTGGGTCCACACACTTGAAATTTTAGATATCGGTTCCTTGGACATGGCTCTAACTTAATAACTTGATTTTAGCCCAAAACAATAAATGTTAAGGGGTCATAATAGGGGTAAAAGTTTTAAAAAATTGACCCTGTTTTTTTCTTTTTTTTCTGCTTTTTTTTGCTAAGCATACACCTTTAAACACCCGGGCAACGCCGGGCACCCATGCTAGTATATATATATATATATATATATATATAAAGTGTACGTAGAGATGTATGTGTTGACATAAATACACGTAAGCATCTTTAGGGATTGGATTTAACCGTATAGCTGTCGATTTAAATATCCCTTAAGCAGATTTGCACAGATAATCTCCCTATCTATATTTTCATCTATCCATCTACCTATCTCTCGCTCAAACATTATACCTGTCCTCCTCCCCCTCCTCCCCCTCCCCTCCCCCTTCTACCCTCCGCCTTCTCCTCCTTACTTTGCTAACTTGTCAACAGGTGGTTCAACATTCTCAACGTAGAAAAAATAGACATCAGTTCTCGGGTTACAGCCGGGACACATATCGAAACGTGGCTGCGAATTGAGTACAAAGGCGGACATCTACCGCCCCTATCGCATATCACTACACCTGGCCAGGTGTGGCTGGCCTCTGTGCGGGAATCAATTACCTCAACCCGAACCCAGTTCCACGCAGACCCTTACCCGCTCCTCTGGATTTCCCTCCGCCGTTGCCCGCGTGCGTTGATTTACCAACGAAGATTCTCCTCTCGATTTCTGATGATTTGTTTTGGCGTGAGTTCTTGGTTAATGGCATGTAATCTCGAAAAAAAACATGCGTATAGAAGGGTAATAGATATTGGCAGATGATATGAAGTGGTTATTTCCGGAATCGGTTATTGTATCGGAATCGGGAAAAATACTGGAATCGTCCCCTCACTAATATATATATATATATATATATATATATATATATATATATATATATATATATAAACTGTGTCAATCTCTTTATTCAGATTATTAAAATATCAATATTTCCTTAAATATACGTCACAAAAAATGAAAATCAAAGTTTTGCTTGATGTTTGGTTATTTCACAAAATATTATTCAAATTCATGCTATATTCACGAAGTTATGGCATTTTATTATCAAAGAAATTTTACTGTCCATCGCTTTATTGCAGATCTCTTACAATGCCAAAAAATCAGGCGAATAAAGGTTATCGAAAAGTAAAGGATAGTTGCTGGACTCGCAGAAAGATTGTCCATCAAAAATTTAGCCACGGAGCTGGAATGGGATCCAACAACTTTGGCTGCATTCTTGAACAATCTGAACACCAAATCCTGAAAAATAAGGGCACCAGGAGAAACCTTTTAGATCGTGATATTCGGAAAATTCGTAGGGAAGTCAACCGAAGCACAAATAACACCAGTGTTTTTGTTTTTGCAAAAGCTGGAATCGCTCCAAGATCCAGGCATGCCCGATACAATGTGTTGAATGAGACTGCAAGGAACATCAAACCCCTTCCAATGCCTCCATTTAGCAAACAACAGGGAAAAATGGATGGCTTGGACACAGAATTACGCGAAAATGGATTTCCAACAGGTCCTATTTAGGGATGAGGCCCATACTACTCTTGACGGTCCGGATAGATGGACCAAAGTTGTAAACCCAAACGGAACTCCGACCCGTTACAGAGTTCATCGCCACCACAGAGGTGGCGGCATCATGTTTTGGCCGGGAATCATTGGGGATAAGTCGGTTGGACCATTCCGAGTGCCAGGGGATGTAAAGCTTACCAGCAATGCGTACATGGCCTTTTTGGATAATCATTTGTCGACATGGCTAGATGACCTAGCATTGTCACGTGGCTTTCAGATAAATTTTATACATGGTAATGTACCATCCCATTCTGCTTGGGGCGACTGCATCCTTCCTTGAATATATGGAATTCTTTGGGGAAACTCTCATGGCGTGACCACCGTGTTATCCAGACCTTAACCTCATTGAATATCTCTGGTCAATATTAAAAAGAGGAGTTTCTGAGGGGAGCAATTTACTTCAAAGGATGCCTTGTGGAGAAACATAGTTGATGTTGCTAGAGCCATAACTCCAAGGTTGTTTTAAGTTATTTAGTAAAGTGTGGATATATCGATAAATAATTAATTTATATACCTAGGACATGTTTTAGTTTATAATTCTTTGACAGAAAAATATAATAAAAAGTAAAGTTCGGAAGATAAAACATTGTATTTTTGCCCTAAAACAACATTTTAAGAGACCTGCAATAAAGCGATGGGTAGTGGAAATTCTTTGATAAAGAATAAAATGTCATAACTTTGTGAATATCGCATGAATTTGAATAAAATATTTGGAAAAAACTAACCTTAATGGAGTTGTTTGATGATATAATTTTCATTTTGTTGTGACGTATATTTAGTGAAATATTGATATTTTTCTTATCTGTAATAAGACGATTGACACAGTATATATATATATATATATATATATATATATATATATATATATATATATATATATATTAATGTGATGATTGTGTAGTTCCAACGAGAGAAAAAAATGTATATTTAAAAGAGTGTAGCGATCAACAACTGTCGATTTTTCAGCCTTTATCATTTTTATTTTAAATTATTTTTATAACGCGTTTCAAGCCTTGTTCAGCACTCTTTTTTTATATAAAGGCTTTTTTAACTGGAAGATTGAAATGTTATTTTGGAGAACATTTGACATCTGATAACACTGAATATATACATATATATATATATATATATATATATATATATATATATATATATATATGTATGAATACAAAATCAATACGAAAAATATATGAATGTTTATATCTTTTCTGTATTTATTTCCTGTGTGTTGACGTGTAGGAATACAAAAAGTTTTTTGTAAAAAAAACAAGAATGTTTCCTTCAAAAGCACATATTTTCGATCGATCCTTCGATCTTCCTCAGTGTGAATATATATATATATATATATATATATATATATATATATATATATATATATATATATATATACGAAGAAAAAGAACGAAGAACGTAAAAAAGTGACGCCTTTGCTGTTGCGCCCATCGACAAACCGGAAGTGGCGAAGGTTTAAATTAATGAAAATTCGTCGCCCCTGTCGAAAGCTTTAGACATACATACATACATACATACATACATACATACATTTAAACAGACAAGTGAGATTTATATTATATAAAATATCAGCGAAAAAAGCGACCTCTCCCTGTAGAAAAATGCCCCATTTAGGGTGAATAAATTAATGGTTTTAGCCAATTATTCGATATTTGTTGTCCGAAAGTTGGAAGTTTAAAACGGCATCGGTTTAGTCAGGTTTCTAGATGTCTGTCAAAAGTTCTAGGTGGACACACAAACAAATAAAAAACAAACAAGCACGCAGAGGTTTGGGATTTATATTATAGACTAGCCTGGGTCGCCGGCGTTTCCCGGGTGTTTGGAGGTGTGTGAGTGGCAGGCAGGCGCGAACCCGTACCCCCAAGGAGGAAAAGAACGCGAAAAAAAAGTGACGTCTTTGCTATCACCAAACCGGAAGTGACGAATGTTTAAATTAAGACTAGTCAATCCAAAAGAATGGACAACTTTCGAAAATATCAGCGAAAAAAGCGACCCCTCCCTGTAGAGAACTGCCCAGTTAAGGGTGAAGGAATTAATGTTTTTAGCAAATTTTCGATATTTGTCGCCCGAAAAGTCGAGCTTCAAAACGATACCGTTCCCGTGAAAATCCGTCGCCTCTGTCGAAAGTTTTAGGCCGACAAGCATACATACATACATACATACATACATACATACATACATACATACATACATACATACAGTAGGAATTTTATATATGTGTGTGGGGAGGGGCTAGTACACTATAAAATGAGAAATAAAAAATAATGAAATTCCTTTGTTCACGGTAATACTCTCTCTTCACAAAAAAAAAAAAAATACGAGAAAAGCGTAAGGGTATATATCCTCAAACAAAACAGTTAATCCTTGGAACACCTCTCACAGGAATAGCAACGAAATTAAGAAGAAAGCAAAAGAAAACGGAAATTGCAACGATTGCTTTTTTAATGCTCTGTTGATTACGCACAACAAGAGGCAGCATGTCATCTACACATTCCAGTTTTGTCAAGTGTTGAAGGGAGTGTTTAAAGTACGAAGGTCGTTCCAAAAGTAAAGCCTCCTATTTTTTAATGGACCGTACGGGATTCCAAATTGCATTGTTATGATGATTGAACTTGTTGATTCAAGACCTGAAAATCCCATTTGTCTGTTGCAGATACTGACGGTGTGAGACTCTAAGAAAGCAACCCTCGTTATGGGCGTGAATCAGAAGGAGAGATGAGTCATTGAATTCCTGGAAAAAGGTGCATTGAAGAATGAATTCTGGAGAAAAAAAAAGTCGCTCGATTTAATGGCACCACTCCTGTCTTCGTAGCTTTTTAACTTTTGAGTAAAAAATAGAAAGCTTTACTTTTGGAATTACTCTTCTATATAGAATGCTCATTGGTAGATTTGTACAGAATGAACGAGATAACCGGACAATATATATATATATATATATATATATATATATGAAATAAAATGGAGGTGGAAGGACCTGGATACTCAACGTTTCGCCCGATCTATGCGGGCTTCTTCAAGAGGGATGGTCATTGACGCATAGATCGGGCGAAACGTTGAGTATCCAGGTCCTTCCACCTCCATTTTATTTCATATCGTCGGATTTAATCCAGCTCAACAATCATATATATATATATATATATATATATATATATATATATATATATATATATATATATATATATATATATATAAATATATATTGGTATATTTAGGCAGCATTTTTTCATTCAAGCAAATATTATTAAATACAACGGAGACATTTTTTCTTATAATTCTTTTTTTTCAATTTTTCAATTTTTCGTATTGTCTTTTTTGTTTCAAAATCAAAAATATTAATAAAGGATCCATACATGTTGCTGTTACGAGCGCTTTCGATTCGTCCATGAATCATCATCAGGTGTTAAAAATACAGGATTGCGAAAATGAGGATTAAAAATGAAAACTAAAATATATATATTCAGTGATGAGTTAAAATAAAAGTCGATTAAGAATAAAAGTCGATTAAAAATTCGAGTGTTAAAACCAGCAAGTTCGTAGACACAATGTACGAAGTCCGTCCAACACGGACTACGCAAGACATTTCAGAACGTTACTGCTTTTTTGAAATGCAATGTCATTTATATTAGGTTGAAGAGTTCTAATGTACGACGCTTCAAGAATCTTTAATTTTTTTACATTATTTTCCCGTTGTATAATTTTTTGATGATGATTCATGGACGAATCGAAAGCGCTCGTAACAGCAACATGTATGGATCCTTTATTAATATTTTTGATTTTGAAACAAAAAAGACAATACGAAAAATTGAAAAATTGAAAAAAAGAATTATAAGAAAAAATGTCTCCGTTGTATTTAATAATATTTGCTTGAATATATATATATATATATATATATATATATATATATATATATATATATATATATATATATATATATATATACGCCGAGTCGTCGAAATTTCCGGGTTGGTATCTGGAGGCGCATTAATTCACTGGGAGAGATGCACCACCAGTCTTCGTTAAGACATGCATCAAGGAGAAGGAAACGCTGATGTAAAAACCTGTGGTCGACTGTATACTCTGTCCCGTTATATGTGAAGGAGGAAAAGAACGGGAAAAAAACCTGACATCTTTGCCGTTACGACCACCGCCAAACCGGAAGTGACGTAGGTTTAAATTAAGGCCAGACAATCGAAAAGAAGAGATGACTTTCGAAAATATCGGCGAAAAAAGCGACCCCTCCCTCTGTAGAAAAGTGCCCAGTTGAGGGTGAAGAAATTAATTTTTCGGTATTTGTCGTCTGACGGATCAAGCTTCAAAACGATACTAATCTTGTGAAAATCCGTCGCTTCTGTCGAAAGTTGTAGGCAGACATGCAAACTGACATACATAGATTTATATATCGGTAGCTCAAATTTCCGACCCAAACCAATTAAAAAGCTTTCCCTATCTCTGAATACACTTTATGGAAGATTTCAAATGTTTAGACCAGAAAATGAGTAATTTGGTAGAGACAGCAAAGTTCAATTTTTTTAAGACTTTGACCCCTTATTATGACCCCTTAGCATTTATTGTTTTGGGCTGGAATCAAGTTATTAAGTTAGATCCATGTCCAAGGTACCTATATCTAAAATTTCAAGTGTTTAGACCCAAAATTGGCGGAGGAGTTTAGTAGAGTTCTCAAAGATCAAATCGGTAAACCCCTTATCAGGCAAATATCTGGCCGAAAACGGATTACAAAGATTTTCTCAAATTTCACTACCCTGTATATCAAATTTCGAGTCTGTAGACTGAAAATTGATAGAATTATTGTGTAGGGAGATGTACACGGGCACACAGACAGACAGACACTTTCACTTTTATAGATATATAGATATGTGAGTGTTTGAAAAAATATATGCAGTTTTAACATGTGGTTTTAAGGTAATCGGGAAAAATAACTTCACAGTTAAATATTTGGAAATTTATAAAGAATCAGAATCAGAATCGGTAGTTGAATCGGAATCGGATTCGGGAATTTAGCACGGAATCGGTAATTGTGTCAGAATCGGGAAAAATACTGGAATCGTCCCATCGCTAATTAATACATAAGAAAAATTCGAGAATTATGGTCGAATCCAGCATGGACGCACACCGGAATTTCAGGAATGAAGAGGTAGCTCGCATGAGTGAGGCTGGCTGGCATTATTGTTTCCGGTTAAGCTCGATCTGAGTTTTAACTGACAAGCTCCTTAAGGAGATGCCCTTTAATCTTAGGATTTATGAGCTCTTCTTTCGGTGGATTATCTGTACCGATGTGCTAAATGGGTCTCACCGCCCCTATCCTCAAGGGAACGCCTCTCTCTTTCGTGCTGAGGGCGATATAGCATTGGTAAAACAACCCCAACGTATTCAGAAAAAAAAAGGATAAAATGGAAAAGACTCTCGTCGGAATTTACAACGGATATTTTATTTCGTTTCTGAAGTGGCCAAAACATTTCTGATTAACATTTCCTGACAAAGATTAAAAAAAAAAGAAAGAAAAGAAAACGGGAACATTTTAAGATACGCCTGTTTAATCTGGGCGATTAATGATGAAACTTCTGATAGAAACTTCAGTGTGATGGACCAACGAAAAATACCTATAAAAGGGATTAGTAGTTAGGCTTATACGTTGTAGATAAACAACTGTATAAATGCAAATGTTTAAGACGGAGCTATAATGAATTGAAATAATAGTATAGAAGTTTAAAATCAATAAATATTTATTATTTTATTATTACTGCAAGTAGTGGAAGATTTTCTTAAACCAAAATCAAATAAAAAAAGATGATTAAAGGAATCGGTTTTGGCATCGGAAAATAGGCTAAAACTTTTCCGATTCCGATACCCCAAAAAAGCTCCGATTTTTCCGATTCCCATTAATAATCCACACACAAATATATATATATATATATATATATATATATATATATATATATATATATATATATATATATATATATATAGTAGAAATAGTAATTAATAAAAACTGAAGAAAGTGCTCAATACTGTTGTAAAGCAAATATGCGTTTTATTTTTTATTGCCGTATCTTTCTGTTAAGTTACATTATTGTTTCAGCTACCCGGCCGTTTTTTTTTTGCCGTCTGTAGCTTCCTCAGACTTTTACAGAAATGTTCGTTATTATGGGATGAAAGAGTGAATGAGGTCAGTGGAGGAGTGCGAAGAGCGGATAAAAGAGGAGGGGAACAAGGG
Source organism: Euprymna scolopes (assembly GCF_053919585.1). Lineage (NCBI taxonomy): Eukaryota > Metazoa > Mollusca > Cephalopoda > Sepiida > Sepiolidae > Euprymna > Euprymna scolopes. The sequence continues at coordinate 72,545,819 of NC_136512.1, forward strand.
GGAAAGGTGGTAGGGGTGCTTGGTATTTCGGTAATGTTTTAGTTTTGGAATTTAATGAACTTGTGGGGGGTCTGAGAAGTTCATTTCTGGTGCGGTTGAGGGCATAGGGATACATGGAGGGGAAAGGGGAATATGTGGGGGTAGGAGGAGGGGGTTACTTTAAAATTCGAGTCTTAATCTTAAAGTTTTTGGCGTCTCGTTGGTAAGATGATTTCTTGGTAAGTATGTCTTGACCTATATATACTGTATTAACAAAAATCAATACTTCAAAAAAAGAAATAATAGCAACAAAAAGTGTATTTCATTTTTAGTTACAATTGTTTCAAGACTAATTGGACGAATTCAAACATTATGGCGTTTGAAAATTTTCACATAAATAGCCTTTCTGCAGACTTATTGAATAAAAAACACTTTAACAATAGAACGTTATGTAAAGACATTTCCCTTAAAGGAAATAAAGCATGCGAAAACATTTATCCGGGACGCATCTTTGTCAGGAGCTTATTTAACAAATAATCTCTCTCTCTCTCTCTCTCTCTCTATATATATATATATATATATATATATATATATATATATATATATATATATATATATATATATACATATAAAGAACATTGTCGATGTGTGTGTGAGTTCGTTTCCTCTGAACTTCAATCCTATTAAAGAAAAAAGTTAAATTTTGACCAAAGTTAACACTTTTATTCAGCCAAGATCACAAGTGCATTTAAGAAGTTTTATCGCCGCACAAGCAGAAAGACCCATCCTATGAAATCAATTGTAGATTCTGCCGCAAAAACTAAACAGCGAATACAAATCCAAGTTACTCTCTAAAACTTAAGATTGATCGCCCAAAGAAGATGTTATTTTCAAGTTACACGTGACAGACCAAAAGGCTGCTGCGAGGAAGATGGTCTCTCTCTCTCTCTCTCTCTCTCTCTCTCTCTTTCTCTCTCTCTCTCTCTCTCTCTCTCTCTACCGTGCTAAAAGGCTACTCACACCCGAAAGTATCCTGTGTCTCTACAAGGCCACGATTCCTCGATGCATAAAGTATTGTTGCCAAATCTGGGTTAGTGCATCTGCCACTAGTTTCTCGCTCCTATGCAGGATTAAAAAAGGGTCGTTAACCTAACAGGCAATGAACTATCAACTAAGCTCCAACCTCTGTCCCATCATCGAAACGTGGCATCTTTCTTCCTGTTTTGCAATTATTTCAATGGAAACTTCCTGACGAATTCCGAGCACCAGTATCACCTTCCCGACAATAAACTCGACAAACCCGATAAACAACAAAATCCCTAACAAGCAGCAACATCCCCAGCAAACAGAAACATCCACCAACAAGCAGAAAAATCCCCGACAAGCAGCAAAATCCCCGACAAGCAGCAAAATCCCCAACATGCAGCAAAATACCCTACAAGCAGCAAAATCTCTCGCAAGCAGAACAATCCCCGACAAGCAGCAAAATCCCCAACATGCAGCAAAATCCCCCACAAGCAACAAAATTCCCGACAAGCAGCAAAATCCCCTACAAGTAGAAAAATCTCCCACAAGCAGCAAAAAGCCCCACATGCAGCAAAATTACCCACAAGCAGCAAAATCTCCGACAAAATCCCCTGCATGCAGCAAAATCCTCCACAAGCAGCCAAATCCCTGACAAGCAACAAAATTTTCCACAAGCAACAAAATCGCCGACAAGCAGAAAAATCCCCCACAAGCAGAAAAATCCTCAACACGCAGTATAATCCCCCACAAGCAGCAAAATTCCTGACAAGCAACAAAATTTTCCACAAGCAACAAAATCGCCGACAAGCAGAAAAATCCCCCACAAGCAGAAAAATCCTCAACGCGCAGTATAATCCCCCACAAGCAGCCAAATCCCTGACAAGCAACAAAATTTTCCACAAGCAACAAAATCGCCGACAAGCAGAAAAATCCCACTCGTTCATTGTAGAAATCGCAAGATGCCGTACAACCTTCTACCCGAATTCTTTTTTCGTTCGAACTTTGGAATTCCATACCGGGCTCCTGCTTTCCTAACATACAGAAATGCAAGTGTAATTTGAACAGACACTTCACTGTCCAACTCCATAAATAGCACCCTTGCAAATCTGATCCAAAATAAAAACCACTCGTGCCTTGCTTGGGATTAAGTGTCGAAAAGAAAGTGTGACAGACCTATAAAAATCTTATTTTTAAATAGCGTGAAAAACCAAATACAATGTTATTTTAAACTTTTAATTTTACAGCCCAAATAAAATATTTTTAAAATTAAGAATGACAGCCTCAAGAAAATATTGTTTTAGACGAAAGCGTGACTAACTAAATTAAACGCTATTTTAAACTTTAGCCTGACAGAAAGAGTTATCACAAACTTAAGCGTGATAAAAGAAAGAAAATATTATATGAAACTTCAGCATGACAAATAAGAAAAGTTTTTAGTTTAAACTTAAGTATGAACGATAAAAAAAGACTATGAAAAGGAGATGCAGTTTTTTAAAGCATTTCTGGTAAATAACTATGTGGTGTTCAAGAAAGTTGATAGCAATTCAGGATAGCAGATGATGAAGCGACGTATGAAGGAAAGCAAACAACCACAAAGAGCATATCCGTATATTTTTGACATATAAATCAATACATATAAACGTATTATTAAATATAACCGGCATAGTATAATAGTTTTCTATCTTTGATAATTTCGAGAGAAAATGTCTCTTTTTCAAAAAGAAAACAAACCAAAAAAAAATATAAAACCAGAACAATGGTACAAATCCAAGTTAATATTTCAAACATAAGCATTATATTAGATTTAGCAGACAACTCCAGGAAGGAAAAAAATCGATGTGTTGCACGCACGAAAATGGATGCAATATGTAGATTAAACTCTTTTATTTCGTTCCGCAAGCTGGCAGACTTAGAAACGTCGAACCTCAAACCCAGTCAGGATTGAAGGAATATATTAGGAACGAAATAAGGGAGTTAAATCGCAATCCAGAGATTCTGCAATCTGTCATGAATACTGTTTTGGAAAGAGTACAAATATGCGAAGCTGAAAATGGGCAACATTTAAAATACATTTTTTCATAAGTAAAGATTCTTTGAATGTTGCATGTTTTAAAAAATCCCAATGTCTTAGTATAAATTGTGACAAAATTACGGAATGATATCATCAAAAATAAAGAATGTATTTAAGTTCAAAACCCTTCAGCAACTTTTTCGACAGCCAGTTTTCCTCTCTAGAAAAAAACATCACAGATTTACAAATGCAGACGTCGTGTATAAATTCAATATCGTCACACTATTAGCTAATATCTGATTATGTTTTGCGAATATTATCGGTCGCTTTCATTATTTATCATAAATTCGTATAATAGTTCCTAGGAGAGTCACTTTCAAAAAAATAAGATGATAGCACGATATTTACTTACTCGTCATTTTTTTTTATCTTCCTGTCCTTAGATTTGTCACAATTTTTTTACACCAGCGCCGTTCATCTTACCTTTTACTCCAATACATTTAACATCAGTTCTTTCAAGCTGAAATCTTAAAATACGGACCTATCCCTCACAAGTTTCGGTCACTTTCAATGACCGATCTACATACGTTTATCAGATTAAAGGAACATCGGACTAAGGTAATTTCGAACGGTTAATCACTCAGCATGATCTATACAAGATGGCGTCATCCAACAAAACAACAAACATTCCGATATTTTTTTCAAAATAACGAGGCCATTATTTATCATGGTTTATATAATATGAACAACGATCTTCATCTTTAAATTATTTTTCGAACGTACCCTTTCATTCTATAAATAGATCTTTTTTGCATAAGAAAAGAGAGAGAGACTGAAACAGAGAGAGATTGGCTTTCTTTTTATTTCTCAGGGGAAGGCGTACTTTTTAGCAATTCTTTTTAGTTGTGGAAAAAGAGGCACACACACTCCTTCGTCCCTTTATTCTTAGTGTTGTTTTTATAACTATTACTATTATT
>NC_136512.1:72552311-72604811 GCF_053919585.1 Euprymna scolopes
CTCTGTTGAGCATAATGTATATATACATAATGTATATATATACACATAATGTATATATATATTATCTATATATATATATATATATAATATATAGATAATATATATACATAATGTATATATACATAATGTATATATACATCTACACACATAATGTATATATATATATATATACACCTCTGTTGAGCATATAACAACAGCACACAGACACACGCACACAGACACACGCACACCTGCACACACGCACGCGCGTACATAACAATGACCGGCCTATCTCAATCCATAAAAAGGAAATAAATCTTGTTCGGCCACTGAGAACGTTTGTTCATATCTAATTGCTTTCTCACGAGGGCAAAGTGAGATACAAGGTCTGTTTTTAATGCGGGGAGAGTTTAGATCCGAAATACTGGGTACTCTGATTGAAGCAAAAATGAGAATTGCCTTAGGACAAAAAAACATATCGTGCCTTTATAACTAACTGATAACCTATTAGTAAAAAAAATATCGTGCCTTTATAACTAACTGATAACCTATTAGTAAAAAAAAATATCGTGCCTTTATAACTAACTGGTAACCTATTACTAAAAAAAAATATCGTGCCTTTATAACTAACTGGTAACCTATTAGTAAAAAAAATATCGTGCTTTTATAACTAACTGGTAACCTATTAGTAAAAAAAAATATCGTGCCTTTCTAACTAACTGGTAACATATTAGTAAAAAAATATCGTGCCTTTATAACTAACTGGTAACCTATTAGTAAAAAAAAATATCGTGCTTTTATAACTAACTGGTAACCTATTAGTAAAAAAAATATCGTGCTTTTATAACTAACTGGTAACCTATTAGTAAAAAAATATCGTGCCTTTATAACTAACTGGTAACCTATTAGTAAAAAAATATCGTGCTTTTATAACTAACTGGTAACATATTAGTAAAAAAATATCGTGCTTTTATAACTAACTGGTAACCTATTAGTAAAAAAAAAAAAAAAATAGGCAAAATATATTTCCCATAAGTCGGAAACAGTTTGTCACCATAACTTTCTTCATTCGCCGGAAATATTTGGCCGACAAATAAGTTTTCCCATTGTCAAAAACAGTGGATTCACCTAGTATTTTCTAACATACAGAAGAATTTGTATTGTTAAAAGCAGTTGGTTCTCAAAAGTTTTCATTTGATATAAAAAAAAGTTGGTTCAAAGAATATTTTCCATTAGTCGGAAACACTCGCTTCGCACAACCTTTTCAAAGTGTCGAAAACAGTTGGTAGTTTATACAACTTTTTCATTTTTTTTTTTTTTTTTTTTTCACATTCTCCATTGTCGGAAACAGTTGGCTCGCATAAATTTTCCTATTAGTCGGAAACAGTTCACAACAACTTTCTCAAATTGGTGGAAAGAGTTAGTTTATACCATTTTTGCCATGAGTCTAAACAATTTGGTTCCAAAAAACCCATCCAAATATCATCACAGTTTCCATTTGTCACAACAGTTTTTTGTTTTGTTTTTATTTTTATTTATTTTTTTTTTTTCATTTCGAGGCGTTCATTCGCTACAAGTTTTCCATTGGTTTAAAAGAAAAAGGTTTTCTGTTGATTGGGAACAGTTGTTTTACACAGCTTCTTCATTTTTTTTTTTATTATTATTGGTTTTACGGCATATCAACCCTTTTCAGATTATTTAATGCCGAATCCAGTGATTTTGAAGAAAAAAATTTTGAATAGAGTATATTTCTTTTTTAAGTCGGTTTCTAGTTAACCCATAGTTGGGACCCTAACAGGTACTACCACTCCGGATCAGAGTGGACCTGGGAGCGATTAAAGTATGGTTCCACACTCTCCAAAGCCCGCAAGCTGAGGCCTCACCATCGGATATAGTTTAAGGTCATATCCAGGACCTCTTCATTTGGACTAAATAGTTTCATCACATCATGCAAACAACTGTTCTCATTGGCCGGAGAGTTAGTCCACATCGGTCACCTTTCACTTAAGTGGTGCATGAAAACTACTACCACCCTACAGTAGTTCATAGTCTAGACGTTGTATTCTTTCCATTAGGTTGCTCGGAAAATGTTTCATCATAATCGCTCTGACCCTCATCACGCCCCGAAAGAAATGAACGACTCATGTCTTGGGAAAGCTCCATGTTTTCACAAACTTCTGGGACTGGCCTTTACTCCTGATTTGAAATGGAATACATACATCAAATCTGTTACCAAGATCGCTGGAAATATAGCTTTTTTGTTTTTGTTTTTTTTTTACATGGTAGTCACCACTTATCAAGGCCCAGAAGCCACTCAGGGATAAGGGTTATTGCGTGTACAGTAATCAATGGGATAATATCGTGATAATCGTTAGTAATGGAGATTTGATAAAGTGTCTTACTTAAGGGGCGGTTCATCAGGAATTTGTTTATGTTGGACTTAAAGACATTCAAGTTGTAGTCAGGTGGGAAACATTCAAACGGGAGAAAGAAAGAAGCTTTGTTCATGGAATCTACGTTTTGATTTAGGCACAGATAAAGACTCGGGAGAATTATTGACAGTGGTTTCAGCTAGACGGGTGTTTTTCGTGAAAGATTCGCAAGGGGGGCCAGAGATTGGAGCTCAAACGAGCACTTGCCATGAAAATAATGATAAAACAAAGACAGGCTCGCAACGTCTCTTCTGTGGGAGAGAGGTTGCAAGGAAGAGAAAAGGGCATCCCCCACTAAGCCATGAAGCCTATTTTGTACTCTGTCAAGGCAGGATATGCTGTTTTTAGCAGCTCCAGCCCAGATGTGACAGCAGTACTCCATCTTTGAATGTACTTGGCTTTTATATAGATAGAGAATTGCATCAGCAGTGAGATATCTTCTGGAGCGGTAGAAGGAGCCCACCATTTTTCCAGCGACCTTGGCAATAGACTTGATGTACGTGTTCCATTTCAGATCAGGAGTAAAGGTCAATCCTAGAAGCTTGTCAAAACATGGAGCCTCACCGAGACGAGAGCCATCCATTTCAATTGATGCCAGATGGGGATAAGAGCGTTGACGATGTAAAGATAAAAGCTTGGTTTTAGATGCATTAAAAGTAACCAGCCACCTCTTCCCCCACTATACCACAGCTCAAGATCAGAGGAGAGAGAATCAGAGAGAACTTTGTCATTTACGACCTTTGATGTGTTGCCATAGATGGTTGTGTCATCAGCATAGATGACAACGAATGATTTAAGTATGTGTTTTGGGAGATCATTGATGCAGATCAGGAAGAGAGTTGGGCCCATGATGGACTTCAGAGAGACTCCAGCATTAATACTGTGGGCCTCTGATTTCCGACAATCAACCACAGGGAGAAACGATTTAATAATTGAGAAAACATTTCCAGTTATACCGTAGCTAGAAATCTTGTAAAGTAGGCCTTTGTGCCATACCTTATCGAAGGCCTTTGATATGTCAAGAGCAATTGCCTTAAAAAGGAAGCCTTTGTCGAGAGATTCACTAATCCTATGAGATATAACCGTTGGATCACTCTACCGCTCCAGAAGGTATCTCGTTGCCGATGCAATCCTCTATCTGTATAAGGGCTAGTTATGCCCAAAATGGAGTACTGTTACCACATCTAGGCAGGAGTTGCTGGACCCGCCCTATCCAGCCTTAATACAATCTCTTTCCCACAAAAGAGACATTGTGAGCCTTTCTCTCTCTCTCTCTATCTATTTTCATGCAAGTGATCGACTGAATTCCAATCTTGCCAAACTTTCACAAACAACACTCAATTAGCTACAACTACTATATACGATTTCCCATACTTTTTATCTGTGTGCCGAAATCTAAAGATAGATTCCATGAACAATGCTTCTTTTTCAGAACTACGCGCCAGTGGAACACTGTTCCGCTGGCCTGCTTCTCGCTTGAATACAACATAGTAGCTTGCAAATCCAATGTAAACAAGTTCTCGTTGAGCCGTCTCCATAAGTAATCTAATTCTACACAAATTAGGCGATTAACGATTACTATAATACTACCTTACATTCATTAAGCCTTATCCTCGAGTGGCCTTCTGGCCTTGATAAGTAGCGACTCTCAAGCAAAAAAGAACAAACAATTGTAACCGACTTTTCGACTTACATTTCTAAGTAGAGTTAGATAAATTACAAAGATAAAAATCGAGATGTTATTATTAGATTTTTGTTTAGAATCTTGATCCTAGTTTTGATCTAAGCCCATTACTTAACGTTGGTTTTAGGAATCAAATAAAAGTTTAAGCGTGAGAAGTTTAAAGTAGTTAGATTTCACGGAATCGTGCTTCATTAGTGTTTAATAATTAGGTCTATGACAACAGCATATTCTTTTCATTGTTTTGGCGCTCGAGTATATATCCGACACAGTTAGACACAGTTAATCAATCGAGAACCACATCACTCTACATTAAAAAAAACATAAGATATCAACGGATATATACCTGAGAATCAAAACAAGAAAAGAATATGCTGTTGGCATTGCCCTATTAATAAGTATGGATCAAATCCAATGCAAATATACTTTTTTTAATTTTCAATTGCGAGGTGTGGTATATTTTTAAACCTCTAATATATATATATATATATAAAATAAAATAAAATAAAAATTACAATTAAATTTACCAAAATGATCCAAGATGGTAAAATTAAAATATATTATAAATATTAAAGAATTAATATTTATAAAGTTATCTCAGCCAGATGTAAAAGCTCGATAAAACCAAATAGGAGATAGAGATTATAATACGAGCAAACAGTTTATAAAACATGTTAAAAAACACTTTGAAATAGAGTTAAAAACATATTTATTCGGAAAAGGAAACACTAGATAAGTTAATTATATATATATAAGTTAATATATATATATATATATAAGTTAATTATATATATATATATATATATATATATATATAAGTTAATTATATATATATAAGTTAATTTGGTTTATTACGCGAAATCAAAAAACAATAATAATAAAATACTATTCTAATGTATGTTTGTATGATAAATACAAATCTCGTATAAAAAATCATACAAAAATACATTACGTTAGCACTTTGTTATTGTTTTTGTTTTCGTGTAATAAAATACATTAACTTCTTACTTTGTATCGAATACTTATTGCACCCACTGTATACTAGCAGGGTGTCGCGACGTTGCTCGTGATTGAATGATGATCAACGAATGTTCTACATCCCAATATGTTTCTTATCATTGAAATCTGTGAAATCGTCCACTTTTCAATCAAATCGATGGATGACCTGCTCTAGCGGGAGGACGCTTTACATTACTCCTTGCAATGAATTAGTCCGCAAACCATTGTAGTCTAAATTGCACTGTAGAGAAACTTATAAAATTATTTTTATATATAATTGCTTGAATTAAAGCTTAAAATACAAAAGTCAAGTATCATGCTTTAATTGTGCTCCAAGCAGACAGAAACATTCATTTCAAACGTGCCCCTGTCATATCAACGAACCTACTGTTGAGTTTATATGTCTGGCCTTACTACTTGTGCGATGATAATGGGTTGAATTTAAGTTTAAAATGAAATTAATAAATCTTGCTTTCCGGACTGCTGGAAAACTGCTTCTGTGGTACCAGTTTTCAAGAATTCTGTCGAAAAACTGACCCATTAAATTATCGCCCCATTAGCCTCCGCCCACTTTTCACTTAAATATTTGAGTCCATAATTAACCAAGCTCTAGTCCATCACCTTACAGATGCTAAACTTCTGACCGACCAACAATATGGATTTAGGAAAGCCCGTTCCACAGCAGATATCCTAACTGTAATCTCTGAACGTATATACCATTCACTGGACAAAGCAGGGGGTGGTAGAGGCTTTTGACAGCGTATGGTATGAAGGTCTTCTACGGAAAATCAGATCATATGGTATTACTGGACGAACACTTATCATAATTAAATCCTTCTTAGATAAGAGAAAAATGCAGGTTGTTCTCGACGGCTGTACATCTAAAGAGTATAATATAAATGCGGGAGTCTCTCCTTGGACCTTTATTATTCCTAATATTCATAAATGACCTCCCCGACAAAATTCCCTCTGAGATGATATATATGCTGATGACACCACGATAGGAAAACAAACGAACACATTTCTAAGGAAATGGCAGAAACACTAGAGGATGACCTCCGATCTGTAGTTGAATGGGGACAAAATGGATAGCCTCATTCAATGCTGCCAAGACTAAACTTGTTTCCTTCAATAATTACAAGGAACCTTCTCTACCACCAATAGCAATGGCCAACGATTCATTATCTGAAAGTACTTGTTTTAAACTCCTTGGCCTAATGTTCACAGGAAACATGAGTTGGAACAATTACAATGAAAGCATTGCCAGGACCGCTGCGAAGAAGGTAGGCTCTCTTTACCGTGCTAGAAAGCTACTAACGCCCGAAAGTATCCTGTACCTTTATAAGTCCACCATTCGTCCATGTATGGAGTATTGTTGTCATATTTAGCCTGGTGCATCTGCTACTAGTCTCTCACTCCTAGACAAGGTTCAAAAGAGAGTCGGTAACCTATTAGGTCCTGAACTGTCATCTAAGCAGCAGTCTCTGTCCCACCGACGAAATGGTGCGTCCCTCTGCTTGTTCTATAAGTATTTTAATGGTGAATGCTCTGACGAACTGCAATCACTTGTGCCCCTACAACGTAAATACCCTCAACAAACCCGACAAGCAGCTAAATCCCACCCCTACACAGTGGAGATCCCGAGATGTAGGAGATCTTTCTACTCCAGTAGTTTCTTCCCCAGAACTCCCTGCTTCACCAACGGTACTGACATGCTGAAGTTCAAGTTTAACCTGAACCGACATCTTGCTGCCCATCTCCCTACATAGTACCCCAGTAGTTTATGCCCCTGACAAAGTGGCAATGTGCCTTGTTTGGAGTGAAAATGTAATAATAAAAAGATACATATATACATATGACAGGGGCGCGTTCGAATGTTCCTGTTTAAAGCACAATTGCACTATGATAGTTGTATCAAGGTGCAATTGTGTTTTAAACAGAAACAATGATACTTGTATCATCATGCAACTGGGCTTTAAAAAGGACCATTGATTTCAAAGTGGCCCTGTCATGTCAAAGAGCTTACTCTTTGACATTATATATCGGGCCTTTCGACTTATGTGGTAATAAAACTTCTCACACGAAAGGATGATGTTAGGCTGTGTAAGATATTAACGTTGGTCAAAATCGCCTGTTTCTTCTTTCAACGTGTCATTTCAGTTATCGATTATCGATACTTATCGAAGACATTCCGATGCAAAACATATCTAAGAACACTGCCAGGCACGTAAAGTACCTTTGCGAGAAATTTCATAAAAACTCGACCCAGCCGTTTTCGCGTCAATAAAGAACAAACTAAATATATATATATATATATTGTAAATGATTATTTATAAACATTTTAGTTTCTTCCTTACACCGATGCTCTATCTCAAATATCGAGCATATTCACCGGATTAGGATTGCAGTCTAAATTGCACTGTAGAGAAACTTATAAAATTATTTTTATATATAATTACTTGAATTAAAGCTTAAAATACAAAATCATGCTTCAATTATGCTGCAAGCAGACAGAAACATTCAGACACTTTAAGTGTCTAAAATGTTTAATTCTGTAAAGTCTAATTTCTGAACTATCAGGCTGACAAGAAAGCTCTGCCTGTTTTTTACTTTTAAAATTGCTATTATCATATTTGGTTTATTATTATTATTATTATTATAATAATAATAATAATTATTATTATTATTATTATTATTATTATTATTATTATTATTGAAAGTATATTTTAAACTACTCGGCCTAACGTTCAAAGGAAAAATTAGTTGGAACCATTACATTGAGAGTATTGCTAGGACCGCTGTGAAAAAGGTAGGTTCTCTCTACCGTGCTAGAAAGCTACTAACGCCCGAAAGTATCCTGTACCTCTATAAGGCCACCATTCGACTATGTATAGAGTATTGTTGTCATATGTGGGCTTGCCCATCTGCTACTAGTCCCTCGCTCCTCAACAAGGTTCAAAAGTGTGTCGCCAACCTGATAGGTCCTGAACTGTCATCTAAGCTGCAGTCTCTGTCCCATCGACAAAATATAGCATCCCTCTGACTATTCTACAAGTACTTTAATGGTGAATGCTCTGACGAACTGCAAGCACTTGTACCCCCTCTACATAAATACCCCCGACAGACCCGACAACCGTACAATCCCACCCCTTCACAGTAGAGATCCATAGATGTAAGAGAGCCTTCTACTCCAGTAGTTTCTTCCCCAGAACCGCTAGACTTTGGAATTCTCTTCCGGGACCCTGCTTCCCCAACTGTACTGACATGCAGAAGTTCGAGCGTAACGCGAACCGACATCTTGCTGCCCAACTCCTACATAGTACCTCTGTAGCTTATGTCCTTGATAGTAGCCCCCTACATCAAATTGCCATGTTTGGGGTGAAAATGTAATAAAAAAATATATATTTGGGTCAACGCACCAATCATATGATACTTTCTTATTTCAACTAATTAAAGAAGAATTTAAATTAACACTCGAGAATTTAATTCTACTTATATTATATCATATTATATTTTATTATATTTTATTATATTATATTATATTACATTTTATTATATTTTATTATATTGTATTATATTGTATTATATTTTATTATATTTTATTATATTGTATTATATTATATTATATTTTATTATATTTTATTATATTATATTATATTACATTTTATTATATTATATTATATTTTATTATATTTTATTATATTTTATTATATTTTATTATATTATATTGTATTTTATTATATTATATTGTATTATATTATATTATATTTTGTTATATTTTATTATATTTTATTATATTATATTACATTTTATTATATTTTATTATATTGCATTATATTATATTTTATTATATTTTATTATATAATATTCTATTCTATTATATTATATTGTATTATATTTTATTATATTGTATTGTATTATATTGTATTATATTATATTATATTATATTGTATTATATTTTATTGTATTATGTTATATTATATTTTATTATATTATATTATATTATATTATATTATATTATATTATATTTTATTATATTATATTATATCATATTATATTATATTGTATTATATTATATTTTATTATATTATATTATATTGTATTATATTATATTATATTTGATTATATTTTATTATTTTGTATTATATTATATTATATTTTATTAAATTTTATTATATTGTATTATAATTTATTATATTTTATTATATTGTATTCTATCATATTATATTATATTGTATTATATTTAATTATATTTTATTATATTGTATTCTATCATATTATATTATATTGTATTATATTATATTATATTATATTTTATTATATTTTATTATATTGTATTATATTATATTGTATTATATTATATTATATTTTATTATATTGTATTATATTATACTGTATTATATTTTATTATATTATATTATATTATATTATATTGTATTATATTATATTATATGATATTGTATTTTATTATATTTTATTATATTTTATTATAGTATATTGTATTATATTATATTTTATTTTATTGTATTATATTGTATTATATTATATGTTATTATATTATATTGTATTATATTATATTTTATGTTATTGTATTATATTGTATTATATTATATTGTATTATATTATATTATATTTCATTATATTATATTATATTTTATTATATTTTATTATATTTTATTATATTTTATTATATTGTATTATATTATTTTGTATTATATTATATGTTATTATATTATATTATATTGTATTATATTATTTTGTATTATATTATATTTTATTATATTATATCGTATTATATTATATTTTATTATATTATATTGTTTTTATTATATGATATTATATTGTATTATATTTTATTATATTTTATTTTATTATATTATATTATATTGTATTATATTATATTATATTTTATTATATTATATTTTATTATATTATATTATATTGTATTATATTATATTATATTTTATTATATTGTATTATATTATATTATATTATATTATATTATATTTTATTATATTATATTTTATTATATTATATTATATTGTATTATATTATATTATATTTGATTATATTTTATTATTTTGTATTATATTATATTATATTTTATTAAATTTTATTATATTGTATTATAATTTATTATATTTTATTATATTTTATTATATTGTATTCTATTATATTATATTAGATTGTATCATATTATATTATATTGTATTATATTATATTGTATTATATTATATTTAATTATATTTTATTATATTATATTGTATTATATTATATTATATTTTATTATATTTTATTATATTGTATTATATTATATTGTATTATATTATATTATATTTTATTATATTGTATTATATTATATTGTATTATATTATATTATATTATATTTTATTATATTATATTATATTATATTATATTATATTGTATTATATTATATTATATTATATTATATGATATTGTATTTTATTATATTTTATTATATTTTATTATAGTATATTGTATTATATTATATTTTATTTTATTGTATTATATTGTATTACATAAAATTTTATTATATTATATTGTATTATATTATATTTTATTTTATTGTATTATATTGTATTATATTATATTGTATTTTATTATATTTCATTATATTATATTATATTTTATTATATTTTATTATATTGTATTATATTTTATTATATTTTATTATATTGTATTATATTATTTTGTATTATATTATATGTTATTATATTATATTATATTGTATTATATTATATCGTATTATATTATATTTTATTATATTATATTGTTTTTATTATATGATATTATATTATATTATATTATATTATATTTTATTATATTTTATTTTATTATATTATATTATATTATATTTTATTTTATTATATTATATTATATTGTATTATATTTTATTATATTTTATTTTATTATATTATATTATATTATATTATATTGTATTATAATATATTATTTTATTTTATATTGTATTATATTATGTTATTTTATATTATATTATATATCACAAAATAAAAAAAACTGGAGTGGCAATATTTTTCAATTATACAGTTCAAGTTTTTATGATTCCATGTGATGTTCCTTTGTGTTTTGCATTTGTAGCTGTGTCTGTGTCCAGCTTGTGTGCAGTTTATGCGTGGTGTTAGTCTCCACGTTCCAGGTTTGCCTTAATATTTCTGCAGTTTTCATTATTGAAAATCGCTATGTCTTCTCTGCTATCCCTCTGATTCCAATCTCTCCCATTCTATTTTCAAAGTTTTCCGGTATCGTTGTAGCGTTCATACAATTAGTGGTGTTATCTTTACTTTCTTCATTTTGCTGATCCCGTTGAGCTCTCTGGCTAGTTTCGTGAATTTGCGCTGCTTTCAGTCTCCTTGACCCTTCACTCGGTGGCCTGCTGGAATTGTTAAATCTACAATCTCGAAAGGCTTTTTCTTCTTGTTAACTATTATGACACTCGGTCTCCTTGCTGGGATTGGTTTATCCCTTTTATTATTATTTATATATTAATACGTAAGCGTGTGTGTTATTTGCTGTGTCACGCTTTTACTTCCATTTCTTGTAATAAGTACTTCCATTTTTTGTAATAAATAATTTTACCAAGAATTCTTTATACGTTTGGTTTCGATTTCGATTATGGCTGATGGCACCCAAGTCATTTAATTCTTTTATAAATAATTTTACCAAGAATTCTTTATACATTTGGTTTCGATTTCGATTATGGCTGATGGCACCCAAGTCATTTAATTCTTTTATAAATAATTTTACCAAGAATTCCTCATAAGTTTGATTTCGATTTTAGCCAATGACACTCCAATAATCTTCTTTTTTTAAAATATTTTTGTCAACAATCCGTCATAAGTCTTGGTTTCGGTTTCGATTTTAGCTGGTGGAACCTTAGCAATCTATTTTTTTAAAAATAATTGTATCGATAATTCTTCATTAGTTTTGGTTTCGGTTTCGATTATAGTTGAAGGAACTAAAGTATCATATATATATATATATATATATATATATATATATATATATATATATATATATATATATATATGGGATTCGGTTTCGATTATAGCTGATGAACTCAAGTCATATAGATATATATTTTTATTTTTGAAATCGCAACTTTATAAGATATAAAAATAGATAGAACTCTATAATCATATGTACGAAATCTACAATAATTAAAATATCATATTTAAGAGTACTTTACGACCGCGCTACGCCGGGCGTCCCTGCTAGCTTAGATAAATACTTTTGCAGTTTTAACAAAAAAGTTACAATAGTATCAGAGCGTCTACATTTACGCTGAGCATCTGCAGAATGCCAACATCAAAATATTACATATGAATGAGTCCCCTGTGGAATTTCCACGGGTCCAGCTCGTATAATATAATACTACGCTAAGGAGTTCCATATTTGTACTACGTTATAACTTTCATGCATAATGACATGAGATCACCCGATCACAGTCAAACATTAACTACTCCGGTTCAACACATTTACACAGACATTCACAGAGGCGTTTCCTTGATCGAATTATCCCCCCTTACGAAATATAGGACGTCAATGGTATAAAAAGCGTCACGCAGTAAATTAATCTCCCTTTTTTGTAAACCTGGGCTGGCAGCAGCAAATGCCACCAACAACACGTGCACGCTCCACGCAAGCACACTGTAAGATATGTAAGACTTTCCTCTCTGCTCTCTATCCCTATCTTGCACATTATTTAAAGACTCTGATAAACTCTTCATTATAGACATACTTTCATAACGAGCCCAGTCTGTTTGTATTATTTTGATTAATCGGACAATCATTCCCATCTTGGGTGTTATTAGCACAACGTTTCGGTCGCTATACCCTGCAACCTTCTTCGGGTGTTGAATACATGTTTCCTTTACTCTACAAAGGAAAAGAGGGGTTAGCTCTGCATTTCAAGAATTCGAACCGTGGGTTTGAGGGCGTATGCGTGCAGTCAGCACCAACCCTATTCGGGGTTTAACTGGCTTCCTCCGAAGGAGGAAGTTTCATGGGAGTATGAAATTCACAAGCGGTCCCCAGTCGCATGTATATCCCCGTTAGGGGAGATGACGACGTTAGGTTTTTGCAACTTTTTTGCAGGGAGGTGTCAATGTCCTCCTACATACAGCACCTGGACTTCTCAAATTGGTCACCCATTTTAGTAATGACCAGGCTCAACGTTGCTTAACTTTGGTGATCTGATGGGAACCGGTGTGTCAACGTGATTATGGCGTATGTTTGAGGGTGTGTCCGTAGATCATAAAGAAAGTTCAATCTTCAGGGGTCACTAAGATATTTTTTTAGGGTTTTCCTATGACTCGATTTTTCGGGATATCTCTGCAAAATCCCCCAATACATTGTCAGTCTCTCTCTCTCTCTCTCTCTCTCTCCCTCTCTCTCTCTCTCTCTCTCTCTCTCTCTCTCTCTCTCTCTGTTTATCTGGTCTGCAGAATATAAAGAAAGTTCAATCTTCAGGGGATCACTAAATAACACTTAAAATGAAAATAATTCTCCGATTAATCAAAATAATACAACCATTCACATCTCATCTCAAAAATCCAGAATTACAAATGAATATATTTTTATGGTGAAAATCTTAGATTGTTTTCTTTTCTCGTTCTCTTTTATTTTGCCAACGATATAACCCGTGAAAGCGAAAGAGAACATATCCTTAACCTGTTGTATATTGGTTTATATTAGAGGAGATGATATATTAAAACGTGTCATGTGTTATCTAGTGGATGTAAGATATTGTTCTTTCACAGACAGATAATAAACGTATAAATCGTATGTATGTTGTATGAGGACACGATATTGACGTGTAAAACTAACTACATCACGTGTTCTCTTACGTCACCTAATTACGTGTCTCATACCAATCTAATCCACAACTAGTTATTTGTTTATTCAAAACCCCAAAATGATGTTTACATATATTTTCTATTTTCACATTCCTTTTCCAATTCACACGTCAATCATTTCTCCCGCAATTTAATTGTTTATTCTTCTAATCATAATAACTGATCTAACGACCATATGTTGCTCAAATCAATTAACAAGAATACAATAACAATAATAATAATGTTTTGACCATTGACCCCGCTTGCCACAGTTAACGGATACTACGCTATGATCACAGCTTAAAGGGTCATAACATTACAAACCTTCGTTGTACTTTCTAATTTGAAATTCAGTCTTGTTATACAAGGATTGGTGTAGTGCACGATGGAACGGTAGACGTTTACATTAGTCATACGTTGTGCTTTTGAAGGACCCATCGTTGCGCTAGAAAATGTTGACGCCAGTATACGGACAATAGGAGGAAGTTTGTTAGACTTTGATGAAGAAATGATTCCAGAGTTTATCTCACATTCTGGTCAGAAACAAGGCAAATGCGAAGTTATTTTATTGACGTCAATTGCTACGAAAACAAGAGGAACCGAGAAAGATAAATAGATACATAGAGAGAGAGAGAGAGAGAGAGAGAGAGAGAGAGAGAGAGACAGACAGACAGACAGACAGACAGACAGACAAATGATGTATTGGAGGATTTTGTATTGGAGGATTTTAAACATTATTGTATCGTTTCCGGAAGTCCCAAATGGTCACCCATTTAGTACTGACTAGGTTCAACGTTGCTTAACTTCGGTGATCTAACAGGAACCGGTGTGTCAACGATGCATTCGATAACATATAAATAAAGGAAGAATGAAACAGAAGGTGTCAGTACAGAAAAATCTCCATACATGTGGACGAAGGCAGATGGTTAGAGAGTCCAGCTTAGGTTAAATAAATGCTCCCTTAATACAGAAGAGAAAAGAGCCCATATATAAACAGCAAGTAGTTATCTAAACTAATTATGCCTAAATAGTAGAAAGAAGTGATGTAGCAAGAAAATAGACTTTTTTTCTGGAACTGAATAGAATACAAAAATTTGCTTCAAAATATTTACGAATAACAAACAAACAGAAAACATAACATGGTTACATGGCTCCATTTAACACTAACTGGCCAAAAAGTGGGTGCTCACATTTAATTAAATTTATATAAGAAAGTGATTCCCTACTGTAAAATCCAAAATATTTGTATGTATGTATGTATGTGTCTGTATTCTTTTCAGTTTGCATGTGCACGGCGATCGCCATACTGAATTATTTGGAGTATCTTGTCGAATTCCAGGGTCAGACAGTCCGGGATTGGAGGCGGATTCTGTTGTATTTAAAGAGAAAAGTTCGGGGGTTGAAAGTCCACTTGATGATGGTCTCCTGGCCGGAAAAGAGAAAGAGTCTTGTTTGTACTCCAATAAATCAACCTCCGTTGTATACTCAGCCCGTCGTAGAGAGTGCCTCTCATTGGATAGGCCAGAAAAGAAATTAAATGTTTTCATCAGTTGTTTTCAAGTCGGTTTCTATTTAAACCATAGTTGGGACCCTAACAGGTACTACCACTCTGCGTCAGAGTGGACCTGGGAGCAATAACAATTAAAGGGTGGCTCCACACTCCCCAAAGCCCGCAAGCTGGGGCCTCACCACTGGATACAGTTTAAGGTCATATCCAGGACCTATATGACGTATGCGACCAAACAAGCAGACAGGAATATGGTTTATTATAATCGAGGCAGTAGTGCTTCCAAATATTATCCAAAAACCCTGGAAACAAAAATGGTGACCAATCCGATGTAATTAAAGTACACAATTCCCATTTTAAAATGAATTGTTTTAAAATAAAATCATGTCGCCTAAAACTTTTTTCAATAAATTTCGTTTTATTTTATTTGAAGAATACTTGGCCAACAATTAGTTTTACGACGACGGATCATATTCATTGTATTTAACAAAATTCAATTGCTAGAAATTTTAATAAGTAAAGGAAGAAAAATAAATAAAGGAAGAAAAATAAATAAAGGAAGAAAAGACGTAGTCGTTCTTTATTTGTTTATAGAAAAATGTTATTCGTACGGAAGAAGAAAAGAATCTGTTGTTTTTTGTTGCTGTTTTTTTTTGTTTTGTTTTGTTTTTTTAAAGTTATATCATTAATGATGACAGTCATTTCAAAAGAAATATAATTCGTAGCAGAAAATTATTCAGATTGATGGGCCAAACACCATGAATTTTCCACGGGTCTTGCTAGTAGTAGTAGTAGTAGGAGGAGGAGGCGGAGGAGGACCAGCAGTTATTGTTGTCCTTGTGATTGATGTTGTTGTTGTTGTTGTTGTTGTTGTTGTTGTTGTTGTAACATCTTAGATGAAAAGGGAGTTTTGTGGAGCCTCGTATTATCATAGATTTTTGTTTTAGTTGTTTTTGTTGCTGTTGCCATTGAAGAAGAAGAAGAAGAAGAAGAAGAAGAAGAAGAAGAAGAAGAAGAAGAAGAAGAAGAAAAAAAATCCCACTCCTTCACTGTTGGGGTCCGAGATACGGAAAAGTCTTCTACAATAGGAGCTTCTGCCTCGAACTGCTAGACTTTGGAATTTCCTCCTCGTTTCCTGTTTCCCTAACTGCACTAACATGCTGAAGTTTAAATGTAATGTGAAAAACTATCTCACTCATCTCTTCACATAGCCCCCAGTAGACATAGTCCTAAATCTTATTTGTTGTAATATGCCTTGTTTGGAGTGAAACTAAAAAAAAAAAACGGATAATGAAGTTAAAACCATTTTTATTCCATTATTTTGAACACCGAAAAATTCCATCATTCTCATGGGAGATTTTATGGACAATTCTCGGAAATTAAGTGCAAAGTTTAATAGCAATAATTATCATTGAATTTCTTATTCAATTTTTCCTTAAATAATATGTGCAATCTTGTTGCAAAGTTTTCTTATAATAAATAAAATATAATAAGAGGTGCTCGGCTCCAAGGCAGACTCCACGATATTATTGTGGAAAAAAAGTTTATACAAAATTAAGACAACTATTGATTTCGCTTCATATCCTGTGTCATTTTCGTAACGTTTCAGTTGATGTAGCCTCCGTGTACCTTTTCGGACTCGGGAATTTGGACGAAATTTCGAAGAGAACACTTTATTTACTTCACGGAAGAATATCATTCAGAAGAATATCATTTTTAAAATTAATTTTTCACAGTACTCTAACCACTGCGCCACGTGTCTTTGTGGAAGTTACATCGACCGAAACGTTGTAAAAATGGCACTCAGAATGAGAACAGTAGTCCGAAGTATCCAATTAATATGAATAACCAATCCTCATCTCAAAAAATTCAAAAACTGTTGATGTCTTCGTATATTTTTACACTAGAAAATTTGCGTTTGATCTTGGTATAGGGATTTATTGTCAGTTATTTCCCCGAATAAAAAAGAAGGGGGAATCTACATCTTAATAGGATAGCGTGTGTGTTATTTTTTTTTTTTTTTTTTTTTTGTGTGTCACGCTTACATCCATGTGACTGTCGTTTAATTGTTATGGACTTCAATTTCATGTGGTAAATAATTTTATAAAGAATTTTTCATAAGCTTTGATTTCGATTTCGATTTCGAATATAACTTATGGCACTCCAGTAATGTATTTTTTTTATATAAATAATTTTATCAAGAATACTTCATAAGTTTTGGTTTCGGTTTCGATTATGGCTGAAGGAACACAAACTATATATATATATATATATATATATATATATATATATATATATATATATATATATATACATATATATATTATTGTTATTATTATTATTATTATTATTATTATTATTATTATTATTATTATTATTATTATTATCCCTAGAAACAGTTGAGCTACGCTGATGAGAGTTAATGAAACTCGAAACACGCGTGTACGTAGATTACTGTTTTAAAAATAATAAAAAAAATAAATAAAAAAAATAAATAAAAAAATAAATAAAAAAATAATAAAAAAAATAAATAAAAAAAATAAATAAAAAAAAAATAAAAAAAAAAAAATAAAAAAATAAATAAAAAAAATAAATAAATAAAATAAATAAAAAAATAAATAAAAAAAATAAATAAAAAAAATAATAAAAAAAATAAATAAATAAAATAAATAAAAAAATAAATAAAAAAATAAATAAAAAAAATAATAAAAAAAATAAATAAATAAAATAAATAAAAAAATAAATAAAAAAAATAAATAAAAAAAATAATAAAAAAAATAAATAAATAAAATAAATAAAAAAAATAAATAAAAAAATAAATAAAAAAAATAATAAAAAAATAATAAAAAAATAATAAAAAAAATAAATAAAAAAAATAATAAAAAAATAAATAAAAAAATAAATAAAAAAATAAATTAAAAAAATAAATAAAAAAAATAATAAAAAAAATAATTAAAAAAATAAATAAAAAAAATAATAAAAAATAAATAAAAAGATAAATAAAAAAAATAAATAAAAAAAATAAATAAAAAAAATAAATAAAAAAATAAATAAAAAAAATATTATATATACGTCCAAACAAATTAGGGCGACTGTCTAAAATCAAGCTTCGAGGCGAAGCCATTATTAACCGAATCTATCGTTTGAAAAACAACAACAACAACAACAAATACATATATACTTTTGTTAGTATATATATATATATATATATATATATATATATATATATATATATATATATATATATATGTATGTATATATATATATTTAAAGTGATGGTTGTGTAGTTCCAACGAGAGAAAAAAACATATATATATATACTAGCAAAAGTGCCCGTCGTTGACTGGGTTCAAAAACAACCTACAGAAAATGGACTCTGATTTCTGAAAGTATGATAAGTAAGAAAGTATGATAGCTAATGAAAAGGAAGGGTTGTAAATTTGGGTTGAATTAATATATATAATATAATATATTTAATAATATATCTATATAATATATATTATATATATATAATAGAATACATATGTATAATATGATATGTATATAATACTAGCAAAAGTACCCGTCGTTTACTGGGTTCAAAAACAGCCTTAAGAAAATCGACTCTGATTTATGAAAGTATGATTGGTTATGAAAAGGAAGGGTTGTAAAGAGATAGCTTCGAATTTGGGGGTATCAAAACCAAAGCAAAATATGATGAAAGTAAAAATAAAATAGATAAACCCCATAATTTATTATACCATATCTGTTCACACTGAAATACTTATCACAATATTCTGTGGATCTATATTAAAAAACCTTGTTAAACTTTGTGACATATTTCCATTCTATTGAGGTGAGGTGCGAACGAACACCCCATAATTTTATTATACCATATTTCTTCAAACGGAAACATAATTATCAAAGTATACTTACACAGATAGATATGAAAAGACTTTATTAAAGTTTGTGCCTATTTCCATCCCATGGAGGCCAGACGCGAACCCAGACCTAACAGCTTTATTATACTATCCCTATGTAAGTTAAAACATACTTCTCAAAGTATTATTATGTACATCTATATCAAAAATACTTGTAAAGGTTTTTTTTGTTTAATTTTAAAATTTTTTATTTCCATACTTTGTAGACCAGGCGCGAACGCTGACCCCACAATTTTAATGAACCACTGTTCTGCCAGATCAAATATACCCATTCCTGTGTCTTGATACATCTTCTATCATTATATGTAATCAGTTTTTTTAAAATAGTAAACCATATATTAGCCTATTCGTGATCAAACACACACACACACACACATTCAACTTTATATATATATATATATATATATATATATATATATATATATATATATATATATATATATATATATATATATATCATAAGTTTTGGTTTTGGTTCCGATTTAAGCTGATGCATTAGGTGTGTCAGAAATTTCGTGAAAAATATTGAATAATTCCACCCCATTTTTCCAAGCTTATAACTCCGCGAAAAATTTAATTCAAGCCCTAATTTTTTTTTTCAATTAAACCTTAGTCCTAGTTTAAAAGAAAAAAGGTTTTAAACTTCGGATTTTACAGGTAAATTTCTAAAAAAAAAACACTACTTTTTTGTTTTAAATTTGAATATATTATTTATTGATCTTTCATCTTCAATTTGTGATATATAAAACTTTGGTGACTAAATTAATTATTTACTTTTTAATAGACATTTCAAAATGGGAGGCGTTAATTAATTCGACCCCCTGTCTTTCCAAGCTTATAAATACTTGAAAAATGTAATTTAAGCCCTAATTTTTTTTTCAATTAAAGGAGCAAGGACCAAGGTTTCATTAAAAAAGAAGAAAAAAAAACATTATTAATTATTTACTTTTTAATAGACACTTGAAAATGGGGATGCGTGAATTAAAAAAAAAACGTTTGTCCAAAATTATATTCGGTTTATTGGAAAGAGCATAAAATTTCACATTGACCCTGAAAATATCGTAAAAATTGAATCAATAGAAAAATTTTGATAGGTTTTTAAATTTTAAAAATTGAAAAATACTGAGCTCGTAAAATTCAATTAATTTCATTACTGTTTATATATATATATATATATATATATATATATATATATATATATATATATATATATATATAGATAGATAGATAGATAGATAGATAGATAGATAGATAGATAGATAGATATATAGATATATAGATAGATAGATATATTACATTTTATACAACTTTAATAGTTTATTTTGGAAGTATAATCCATAAAGAAAATAACCAACCCACTCTTAAAAGAGAAATTACGAGTTTTTTATATTTTATTCGCAGTTTCATGTTAGGGGTGTCAATAATTCCTACAAAAATTCTGATACACCTACTGATGCACCCAAGTTTTATAGATATATTTTTTATTTTTAAAATCACAACTTTATAATATATAAAAATCGATAGAATATTAATTCTGTAATAATATATACGAAACCTGTAAGCATTATTATTATGTATTATTATCATATTAAAACGTACTTTACGACCGGACTACGCCAGGTGTCCCTGCTAGTTATAATAATTACACTTTTACGTAATGAGACACGAATTACTATGGTGTAAATAGCCCCCCTGAAGGGGCACTCTGACTCAGTGCAAAAATAGCTGTAAGTGATCCCTCAGGCGCCTAGCAAGTGACCAATTTATTGCGGAAGGAGGAGGTAATGCGTGGGGTGATGAATATTCTAAAGCTGAAATAGAGAGCAACCTCTAACTAATGTTGCCCGAAGGCAAGGTGTTTGAAAAGTCCCCGTGTATTTTTTATTATTTTCTGTGTTTTTATTATTTCGCTGCTTGAAAAATTAGGGGCACAGAGACTCTGCGATCACCTTTTATTTTTTCGATAAAATTTGTGCGGTATGAGGGGTTTCATAGTTAGATGTGGGGTGGATTTCTTATTAGGCAAATAATCCAATTACTCATAAATGGATACTGTCGATATAAAATTATGTGGATGTATTCATATTTTTTGTTTAAAGGGAAATAACTCTAAGCTTTTCTGATACCCAAAAAGCAATGTAGAGTAATTTGCCTTGGATTGTTTGCCACAATGTTAATACGCTATTTTTATTGTAAACATTTGATTTCGTTCTTACTACAAAGACAAGATATATAATGTAATGTAGTTCTACATGATTTTAAAAAACGAGAAGCGAATTGGCCGATCTCGTACGCTCCCGGGGAGTGAGAATTGCACGCAATAGGGGGTAAATTAAAGTAATGCGGAGCTTTGCCAAGCGTCGTCATTGGTTCATGGGAGATAACTCTATTTTCCTTAGCGATTCCTTCAAATTTTCAAACGCGAATTGTTGGGTTACATTTTTTATTAAGAAAACGCAACTTGTTTATAATATTACAATGACGATGAATACTCTGAAAAAGTCACTTCTGATTAATGCAAAAAAAAAAAGAAAGAAAAAAGCTATCATTTCCCGACCTGCCCCAGCGTAGTATAAACACCCCAAACCTTCCCATGTAAGGAACAGCTTTCGGGATAAACACCCTGGAATCTCCCCATGTTAAGAACGACTTTCGATGTTGGGGGGTGTTTATTTCGGAAGCCGTTCTTACCATAGGGAGGTTGGGTGCGTTTATACTACGCTGATTGGTTGGTTGGTTGTTTTTGTTTTACGGCATATCAACCCTTTTCTGGTTATTTAATGCAGAATCCAGTGATTTTGAAGACCAATTTCCGGGTTAGAGTGGACCTGGAAGCAATGGCAATTAAAGGGTGGCTCTACACTCCCAAAGCCCACAAGCTGGGGCCTCACCATTGGATATAGTTTAAGGTCATATCCAAGACCATACTACGCTGGGGCAGGTCGTAAAACAATACTCCCCCCCCCCCAAAAAAAAGGAGAAAACGACGCTATATTGCAAACGAATTGTTATTTCTTCGACTTACGTTTTAGGGTTTGTTTTGCAGTCTACAGAAATTTAGAAAAGTGGTCCAAAATTCAAAGCTTTGAAAATTACTTAGAACTAAAAAATTATACAAAATATTTTTAGAAACTCACCCAATATATGTCACGGTAACATAGACATTTTCTATATTTTCTAGAATTTTTATATTTAAATTTAGCTATTAAAGGGAATCAAATTGTCATAAAGCTATAATTAATGCTGTTAAAATATTGTTTTAATAATCAGGTTATAAAACTTTAAGTAAATGTGTGTGTGTGTGTGTGTGTGTGTGTGCGCGCGCGTGCTAAGCTTAAAATTTAATAATGTTAAAATTTCCCTTAATTTCGAGACGTTAAATATGTTCCTTGCTAATGGAGGCAAAGATGGTTTTGTAGCGCTGTTTGAATCCTTCGGCCATCGTTGATTGTCATCACCTGTACTGT
This sequence comes from Euprymna scolopes, assembly GCF_053919585.1. NCBI lineage: Eukaryota > Metazoa > Mollusca > Cephalopoda > Sepiida > Sepiolidae > Euprymna > Euprymna scolopes. The sequence goes on from NC_136512.1 coordinate 72,575,173, forward strand.
TGATTGCGTAAGTAGGTATTGTATACACTGTGTCTGTGGGTATAAAATAATTATATATATATATATATATATATATATATATATATATATATATATATATATATATAATTATTTACTATACAAAATTAATGAACACCTACAGACTTTAGTGTTTCAGCTTTTCGGGAATAATCAATGCAGGGTGTCACGATTTAAATAGATAGATTCGGACCCGGCAACAGAAACCATCTCTGACTCCATTAGCAAGGACCTAATCCATTCGACCATTGTTAACTACGAGAAATACTGTTGAAATTTAAACATTGATTTTAAATGTTTTTAACGTCTGTCAGAGTGATCTAATCATTATATGATGATCTGCGCATGAAAGCTGAATTGACCGACTTTATTTCACCTGAAAGTGATCAACGATAAGAAACGCGTATCTTAAAGGGGCTGACATAATTATTTACAATAATAATCATTAAATACCTACAGCCACTAGTGTTTCATACTTTCGGGAATCATCAGTGCAGGGTGTCACGATTAGCACAGGTCGATAGATTCGAACCCGGCAACAGAAGCCGTTTCTGTCTTCATTAGCAAGGACTTTGTCCATTCAGCCACCGTTAACCGCGAGAAATATTGTTGAAATTTAAACATCTTATAAATAATATATATATATATATATATATATATATATATATATATATATATAATACTAGCATTTCAGCCATGTGTTGCGCGGTGCTTTGGGGTGTATGTTGAGCAAAAGGAAAACGGTCATTTTTTTTTTTTAACTTTGACCCCCATTATGACCCCTTACCATTTATTGTTTTGGGTTCAAATTAAGTTATTAAGTTAAATCCATGTCCCAGGAACCTATATCTAAACGTACACGTTTCCCCCCCCCCCAATTGTCGGAGGAGTTTGGTAGAGTTCTCAAAGGTTAAATCGTTGAACTTTGACTCCGTAATAGCCAAATTTCTGGCCGAAAACCGGTCACAAAGATGTTCGCAAATCTCAGTACAATGTATATCAAATTTCGAGTGTGTAGTTAATTGACAGAGTTATTGCGTAGGGAAATGTACATAGACACACACACAGACACACACACGGACACGTTCACTCTTATTGATATAATAGCATTTCAGCCCGGCGTTGCCCGGGTATTTGGAGGTGTATGTTGAGCAAAAAAAAAGCGGTCAATTTTTTAAACTTTGACCCTTATTATAACCCCTTAAAATTTATTGTTTTGGGCTCAATGCTAAGTAGAAAGTTAGATACATGTTCAAGAAACCTATATCTAAGATTTCAAGTGTTTAGACCAAAAATTGTCGGAGGAGTTTGGTAGAGTTCTCAAAAGTCAAATCGTTGAACTTTCACCCCTTAATCGCAAAATTTCTGGCCGAAATCCGGTCACATCGATTTTTCCAAATCTCAGTACCCTGTATATCAAATTTCGTTAAAACTTTCACCCTTTAATCGCAAAATTTCTGGCCGAAATCTGGTCACATCGATTTTCCCAAATCTCAGTACCCTGTATATTAAATTTCGAGTCTGTAGACTAAACATTGACAGAGTTATTGCGTACGGAAATGTACACAGACACACACACACACACAGACACTTTCACTATATATATATATATATATATATATATATATATAGATATATATATATATAAATATTAAATTGTAATTCAGTGAATTTCAAAAACTCTCATTGAAATGAATTTCATTTCAAAGAATTTTTATTATTCTCAGCAAGACAAAGAATGCTTTAGAAAGTCAATCTCCTTAACCTATAGGGTTTCGATGTCTACCATCTAATCAGAGGAGAGAAAATATTAGCAAATATTTATAAGGTATGCACCCTATTTGCTAAAAACTTTAGCAAATAGGGTGCATACCTTATAAATATTTGCTAATATTTTCTCTCCTCTGATGAGATGGTAGACATCGAAATTTGCTAATATTTTCTCTCCTCTGATGAGATGGTAGACATCGAAACCCTATAGGTTAAGGAGATTAACTTTCTAAAGCATTCTTTGTCTTGCTGAGAATAATAAAAATTCTTTGATATGAAATTCATTTCAATGGCAGTTTTTTTTAAATTCATTGAATTACAATTTAATTTATTTGCTCTATCTTGCATATCGAGCAATTCTTGTTTAGATGGGATAACTTATAGAATATTACTGCCAGTAATATTTTGTAAACCTTACAATCTCACGTTTCCATAACAACTGATTGTTAAATAAAAACTATTCTGAAGTATATATATATATATATATATATATTGTGTAAGCAAAATCAAGACTTCAAAAAAGGTGTTGATAGAAACAAAAAGTGCATTTCATTTTACGTTACATGGCTTTGAAGACATGGGTAACCCAAGTTGTTATTGATGTAGGTTAAAACCATGGGCAAAAAAAGTTTTTAAGATTAAAAACATAATTCATATCTTTAATTTGTTAAATAAGCAATCGTAGCACGTTCTGGATCTGTTTGACTAAATCATTAAATCATAGACGCTTTCTAGTAAGCACTAGACCAAAAACATCAAACGGCCTGAATTATCTCCCTTTAGCTGTTATGGGAAATAATATTGACTTCTTTTCCAACAGAATTAACTATTAGTAACTAACAACATAATTGTATTATCTCCCTTCGTAATTGTTTTTTAGTGATGATATGGAAACATATTTAATTAGAATGAAAATGAATTTTCAAACATTAAATAATGATAAATAGATTAGAATCCTTTACTCGAAATGTTCTATAAGGATTTATATATATAATGCAGTCTTTTTCTTTATTCTCATATTCAATTAAACATTAAACCTAAAATGGTCTTACATCAAAGTATTAAAACTTTCGATAATTTGTAAACAGTACTTGCCACTAATGAGCAAATACGAAACTAAAATTAACCGTAACGCTAATGCAGGTTTGTTATGGCCATATTATAAATATAGAAATAAAAATTTTAAATATTAAAAAAAAATTAATTATGTGAAATAAAGAAATAGTGAAATCTAAGTTAGGAACTACATGAATGGGATATATAATTTTTTTTTAATGGCTAAGTGTTTTGTGGAAACTTCTATTGACTTTATTCTTAAATAAGGATACGAAAATTAGGTGATATATTAATATTTAAATGGGTTTTCCACGGAGGTTACCTCAAGGGTAAATGTTTCTCACGTGCTTTTTTTTCCGTTAAGGGAATTTTTCTTTCTTTTTCTTTCTCTTTAAACAATGTTCTATTGTCAAGAGTGTTTTTATTCATAAAGTCTTGAGAAATGCTGGTTTTTGAAAATTTTCAAACGATATAATGTTTGAAATTGTCGACCGGGCATGGAAACAATTATAACATAAAACAAAATACACTTTTTGTTGTTATCAACACCTTTTTTTGAAGTCTTGATTTTTCTTTCACAGTATATAAATGCTCAATTATGAAATATGATAATTTTGTAGCCTACTTTTAAAGTCATCTCTTTTTGGCTTAAAACTTATTGGAATATGAAAATTTACTGGATTACACAAACTCTGTATATTACATACAAGTCTATATATATATAAATATATATATATATATATATATATATATATATATTAAAAAGTGTGCATATGTACCTAACTATTATAGAGTAAAGTTGGTAGAGACCGCACACGTCAATTTTTTTACTCTGATTTTAATTTTGACCCCCTTAACATTTATTGTTTTGGGATCATATTAAATTAAAATGTGTAACCCATGTCCAAGCAACCTACATCTAAAATTTCAAGTGTTGAGACCCAAAATTGGCTGGGGAGTATGGTAGAGCCTGCAAAGGTCGACTTTGACCTCTTGCCAGCCAAATGTTCGCCTCAAAACTGATTAAAAAGCTTGCTGCATGTCTGAATACCCTTTTTGTAAAATTTTAAATGTTTAGACCCAAAATTGGCTTAATAGGTTGCTAGAGACCGCACAGGTAAAATCTTTGACTCGTTGGAAGCCAGATTTTCAGCAAAAAAATGATTAAAAAGCTTGCCCTATGTCTGAATACACTTTAGTTAAAATTTCAAATGTATAGACCAAAAATTTACTAAACAATTTGGCAGAGACCGCAGGGGTCAATTTTTTAAAAAATTTGGCCCCAATTATGACCTCTTAATATTTATTGTTTTGGGCTCAATACGAAGTAGAAAATTAGATCCATGTCCAAGTAACCTATATCTAAACTTTCAAGCTTTTATACCCAAAATTGGCGGAGGAGTTTGGTAGAGTTTTTAAATGTCAAATCGTTATTCTTTGGCCCGCCTTGACAGCCAAATTTCTGGCCGAAAACCGATTAAAAAGATGTTCCCAAATCTCAAGATCCCTTATGTCAAATCTCGAGTCTGTAGACTGAAAATTGACAGAGTTATTTGGTAGGGAACTGTAGACAGACAGACAGACAGACAGACAAAAAGACACGCACAGACATTTTCACTCATATATATATATATATATATATATATATATATATATATATTTATTTATATACATATATATATATATAAGGATTTGATTTTCGACTATCCTCATTTCTATGCTACAGATTTCGAATTGTTCAAAGACGACAGTATCAGAAATAAAGGACTTCCAACTGATGTTCCATATTTTACGAATTCACCTTTGATGAAACTTTCCAGAGGTTTAAGATGGTTTTAGTACATAGTCCATATTTCTGATGTCATACAGTAGATAAGGACACATGCCTCATACGCACTGACCTTTCACACTTATTCCTCTATCCGACCAGACAAGATTTTCTAGCAAATTAAAAAAACAAAGTATACCTGCACTATCCTGCGAGTTATTTCAGCATCTAAGTTTCCGCCTCTACTTGGCATATTACCAAGATATTTAAAAGTATAGTTGACTTTCAATCTAGAATAGTTGATTCTACATATGGCACACCGGTTGGACATTAAAAAAAAAATTATTACATTTTCACCCCAAACAAGGCACATTGCCAGTTTGGTGTAGGGGCTACTATCAGGGGCAACAACTACTGGGGTACTATGTAGGGACTTGAGCAGCAAGATGTCGGTTCACGTTACACTTGAACTTCTGCATGTCAGTACAGTTGGGGAAGCAGGGACCTGCAATGGAATTCCAAAGTCTAGCGGTTCTGGGGAAGAAACTACTGGAGTAGAAAGATCTTTTACATCTAGGGATCTCTACTGTGTGGGGTTTGGATTTAGCCACCTGTCGGGTTTGTCGAGGGTGTCTACGTCGTGGGGGCACAAGTGTCTGCAGTTCGCCAGAGCATTCACCATTAAAATACTTGTAGAATAGGCAGAGGGATGCAACATTTCGCGATGGGACACAGGCTGAAGCTTATATGCCAGTTCAGGGCCTATCAGATTGGCGACTCTCTTTTGAACCTTGTCTAGGAGCGAGAGATTAGCAGCAGATACACCAGCCCAAATGTGACACCAATACTCCATACATGCGCGAATGGTGGCCTTATAGAGGTACAGGATACTTTTGGGTATTAGTAGTTTTCTAGCATAGTAGAGAGAGAGCCTACCTTCTTCACAGCGGCCCTGGCAATGCTTTCAATGTGATTGTTCCAAATCATGTTTCCTGTGAACGTTAGGCCAAGCAGTTTGAAAGATGTACTCTCAGATAAAGAGTCACTGGCCATTGCTATTAGTGGCAGAGAAGGTTTCTTGTAATTATTGAAAGAAGCCAATTTAGTCTTGGCGGCATTGAATGTGACCATCCATTTTTCTCCCCATTCCACTACTGATTGGAGGTCATCCTCTAGTGTTTTTGCCATTTCTTTAGATATGTGTTCGTTTGTTTTCCTGTCGTGCATGTTATAAAGTGTGGTGTCATATATACCCATCTCAGAGGCAATTTTGTCGGGAAGGTCATTTATGAATATTAGGAACAATAGAGGTCCAAGGATAGACCCTTGGGGCACTCCTGCATTTATATCATATTGTTTAGATGTACGACTGTCGAGGACAACCTGGATTTTTCTCTTATCTAAAAAGGATTTAATTATGTTAAGTATTCTACCAGGTATGCCGTATGATCTAATTTTCCTGAGAAGCCCTTCATGCCATACCCTGTCAAAAGCCTTAGATATATCTAGAGCTACCGCTCTGCTCTCCCCCGCGTTGTCCAGTGAATGGAATACACGTTCAGAGATTACAGTTAGGATGTCTGCTGTGGAACGGGCTTGTCTAAATCCATATTGTTTGTCAGTCAGAAGTTTAGCATCTGTAAGGTGATGGACTAGAGCATGGTTAATTATGGTCTCAAATATTTTGGCGAAAAGTGGGAGGAGGCTAATGGGGCGATAATTTGATGGGTCAGTTCTTTCGCCAGAATTCTTGAATACTGGTAGCACAGAAGTAGTTTTCGAACAGCCCGGAAAGCAAGATTCATTAAGGCATTTGTTGTAGAGTTTGGAGAGAACTGGAGCTACTTCGGCTGAGCACTTTTTTAATAGCACAGCTGGGATGAGATCGGGTCCACATGCTTTTGAAGTGTCAAGATTCAAGATTTCAGTAAATTCTCTCTTAGCCGTCGGTATTTATTTCTTACAGTTATTCTATATATTTCTGTCTGTTTGAACTGGACTTGTGTCGGTTAAATCTGCTGTATGCATGCTGCCTTTGAGCAATGGCAGTAGCGCAAGTCAAAGTAAACCATTGGGGAGAGTGGGGCTTGCTATAAAATTTCCGCATGGGAACATGTGCTTCAATTGCCGTTTTGAACCATTCAGTGGTCTCATAGTGGCAGCTAGGGGGGAACAGATTGTTAGCTTTCAATGGGCGGGGTTATTAACTTACAGAATACAGTAGAGTTTCATTAGGATTTAGAGATTCAAGTAATGTTTTAGCGTGGGAAACAGAACAAAAACTTTTTTTCTTCATTTTCCCTATTTAGCATGCAGGTTAGACAAAGGCAGTCGTCTTGGAGGTAAAGAGAAACTATTATTACATGGTGATTCGGAATTCGTATTCATAGGCAGTCATTAAGGTCAGGGGCAAAATATTGTATCGATTCAGAAAATAGTCCTAGTAACGCAGCTAAGATCACTGTACATTTCAGTTACAAATATAGTAAAAGTTAATTATAAGCTATATCAGGTGGTTTTGTATAGATATCAACGAGGCCTCTTTATTAATACAAGCGAGCATATGGTAATTGTAGATATTAAGTATATTACTGGAATAAAGTTCTTCTGACTTCTATGGTAGGAAAAATAAATCCACGTTCTGCTTGAGAATTTAAACTAAGCATAGAAAACAAAAAGACAAATACATATATAAATTATTAAAATACACATAATTACAAATTACAAAATGAAATAAGAAATTTAAAAGAGAAGAAATAACAAAGTTAGTATTTTTTAGGACTAGGATGATTTAGGATAACACTTAACTTGCTCCGCGCACCACAGCACTTCCAGTAACACGGCTAACCATATTTGGAGGAGGGGGTGAAGTGATTTCTTTGACCGGATATTATACGTGTTTGTAACTAATTATATCTTCCGAATTCAACGCACATGCGTGTATATGTTGATTTTACATTTTTTTTTTTTAGCTTAAGTTCTTCTAGCTTCGAAGGTAGATAAAATAAATCCATGTTTGTGCTAATTTCGGAAAATTTATCCTGCCTAAGGTATTTTATCTCTAGCCTTAGTACAGAGTTGTAGTTGTAGATATTAAGTATATTATTTAAATACGGTTCTTCTGACTTCTACGGTAGGAAAAATAAATCCACGTTTGTGCTAATTTCGGAAAATTTATCCTGCCTAAGCTACTTTTATCTCTAGCCTTCCTTAGTTCAGAGCGTGGAATTAATCATTTATTTAAGCTTGGAGAGAACATGGTTGGTGTTTTGATAGGTTTGTAGGAAGGGGGGAGAATTTAAAAACTAAGCAAGCCAAGGAAACAAAATAAAAACAATAAATACACATATAAATTATTAAAATACACATAATTACAAATTACAGAACAAGAAATTTAAAAGAGAAGAAATAACAAGGTTAGCATTTTTTAGGATGAGTATGGATAAGGATAACACTTATCTGGCTACGAGCACCTCGAAAATTCCAGCACCACGGATAACCATATTTGGTGGAGGGGTAGAGTGATTTCTTTGACCGGATAATATATGTGTTTGTAAATGCATAATAACGGTTTTCTTCAAACTAATGGTTAAACCGAAAGCTTTGTTAACTGCATGTCATCCTCTGTGTGTGCAACAAGGTTTGCGTCATCTGCGTGCAACTCACGAATAATAGCGTGGAGGGTTTTTGAATTTGAACTCAAACGTCGAAGATTGAAAAGCTTACCAAAAGCTCGCAAACGTAAGGAACTCTAATATCCCTTACTTTAAAAGCATAACAAGTATCATGGCAAAGTAAATTTTAAGAAAAGCGTGAGTACTGGTATGTCATCCGGTTTGGTTCCAATGACTACTGCCATTACTTCAGACAATATACCATTAATGTTCACTCAGGCTTTCATATTCTGATGCAACTTTAATGACTGGGTTATTCTCTCGAGTCCCTGTGATAGCACCTCTACGCCTGGCTAATAGGCAAAGAAGGAGTATTGTTAGAGAATGGAGAGAGAGAGGGGGGATATGTGTGAGTGATAGTATGGACACCTTGACTGGAAGTCAAGATCAGCTGATTTGATTGCGTGTGAGTCATGTAATCAGGTTAGCTGAATCGAAGAGATTTGCTTGGGACTTGGACGAGAGCGGACGGCTTTGCCGTTGTCTCCTCCCCTTTGCTGGGGGTGGGGAATGAACGCTGACGTGGTAGGAATAAGACCTACAACAAAGGCCAAATTCACATTCCAACCTTCTGCGAACAAACTGGAAGGTGAATAAAAAAAAACTATAGAACCAATTTCTTGTCTTGGTGTGAAATAAATCTTCGTCCCCAAAAACAGGTATCAACTCTCCCTCCCAGACGAGAATTTCCAGATGGACCAACGAAATGGCAGAAGGTATGTTCAAATGACATGTCACACACATATTCACACTTAACAGCATATGAACATATGTAATAGAAAAACCACTAGACGATCATACACGCAACGTAACAATCCTTTATAAATAGACACGTTTTAATATATCATCTCCATTCCAATTTCAACCAATATACAACAAACGCTCATTTTATGACACGACAATACAACAGTATGAAAGCCGAGTGATAGACAGAGCCTATCTTCTCCTTAAGAAGTTTAGGTTTGCCAACCGGTAATTTGTTTGAGTCACCAGGAAGGTTGTCCAAGACTGTAGAGGCCTCCTTCCCCTAGCTTTAGCTTCAGAGTTTTCCTTCTTCTAGACGGATGACCTGGGAAGATATACGGGTCCATCAGTACCGAGAAGGTTCGCCCCGCGCCTTGGTCCTAATCTAGGTATTTCTGCAACCCCGTATGGGTAGTTAATATTAATCAGTTATTTATTACTTTAATAGTGACGAACTACAAGCATTTGTACCTCCTCGATGTGACTACCCCCGACAAACCTGACAAGCAACTAAGTCCCACCCCTTTACAGTAGAGATCCCTAGGTGTAAGAAAACCTTTTACTCCAATAGTTTCTTCCCCAGAACTGCAAGTCTTTCGAATTCCTTTCCGGGATTTTGCTTTCCCAACTGCAGAAGTTCAAGTGTAATGTGAACAAATATCTTTCTACTCATCTCCCTTCATAATATCCCTGCAAATTATGTCCCCGATAGTAGCCCCCACTTCAAAGTGGCACTGTGCCTTGTTCGGGGTGAAAATTGATTAAAAATAAAACTTTTTTCAACATTTCCTTAAACGGATAGGAGATCCAAGTTTGCCTAAAATAATCCAGATACATCACGATTGATGATATCGAAAGCAATGGCCAGATAAACAAAAAAATGGTACAACGATAACTCTTGCATTTTATCCATTAACTGGCGAGCAGAGAACATCATGTCAAGTGTCTCACGGCCATTTCTAAACCTAGTCTGGCTTTCGGAAATAATGCAAAGGCAAATATACATGATCAGTCGGTCTAACAAAATCTTTGCCAGCACCTTACCTACAGCTTTAAACATTCAGACTTCTATCCTTTCTCTTTGTGAAGTAATAGCACTATTGCATCTATCACATCTTAAGCAACATTACAACCATGTCATACGGCAAGTATTAGACTATGCACTGTCCCAAAAATGTTTTCACCGCCACACTGTGTGTGTGTGTGTGTGTGTGTGTGTGTGTGTGTGTGTGTGTGTGTGTGTGTGTGTGTGTGTGTGGTCACGAATAGGCTCCTATATGGTTGACTGTTTTAAAAAACTGATCACATATAATGATAGAAGATGTATCGAGACACAGGAATGGGTATGTTTGATCTGGCAGAACGGTGGTTCATTAAAGTTGTGGGGTCTGCGTTCGCGCCTGGTCCACAAAGTAAGGAAATAAAAGATTTAAAACTAAAAAAAAAACATTTACAAGTGTTTTTGATAGTCTTGGGCACATTTTGACATTGAATATCTTAAGAACTATTAAGATATTGGATCTAAAAAGAAATGAAAAATATCAAAAGCCTTACAAAAAACTTAATGCATTTAGCTTTAAAATGGTATCACTTTCATCTTTCTACTATTCAGAGTTATGAAGATATGAGAACTTGAAATGTGCCCAAGAATTTTGGAACACCCTGTAGATGGACATAAGAATACTTTGATAAGTATGTTTTAACTTAAATAGGGATGGTATAATAAAATTGTGGGGTCTGCGTTCGCGCCTGGTCTCCGTAGAATTGAAATAAGCCCAAACTTTAATAAAGACTTTTCATGTCTATCTGCGTCAGTATGCTTTGATAATTATGTTTAAGTTTGAAGAAATATGGTATAATAAAATTATGAGGTGTTCGTTCGCGCCTGACCTCCATAGAATGGAAATATGTCATAAAATTTAACAAGGTTTTTTAATATAGATCCACAGAATATTGTGAAGTGTTTCAGCATGAACAGGTATGGTATAATAAATTATGGGGTTTATCTATTTTATTTTTACTTTCGTCATATTTTGCTTTGGTTTTGATACACCCAAATTCGAAGCTATCTCTTTACAACCCTTCCTTTTTATAACCTATCATACTTTCATAAATCTGAGTCCATTTTCTGTAGGCTGTTTTTGAACCCAGTCAACGACGGGTACTTTTGCTAGTATATATATATATATATATTAAAAAGTTTGACTCATATCCAGGTAACCTACATCTAAAATTTCAAGTGTTTAGCCTCAAAATTGGCGGAGGAGTTTAGTAGAGTCTGCAAAGGTCAGCTATTTCAACTTTGCCCTCTTGGCCGCCAAATTTAGCCCCAAAACTGATTAAAAAGCTTGCTGAATGTTTTAATACTCTTTATGTAAAATTTTGAATATTTAGACCCAAAATTTGCTAAATAGTTTGCTAAAGACCACATAGGTGACATCTTTAGAATTTTAACCCTTTGGTAGCTAAATTTTCGGCCAAAAATGATAAAAAAAATCTTGCTCTATGTCTGAATATTCTTTATTTAAAATTTCAAATGTTTAGACCAAAAATAGGTTGAGAGGTCATTTTTTTTTTAATTTGACTCCAATTTTGCCCCCTTAACATTTATTGTTTTGGACTCTAATCAAGTTAAAAAGTTTGATCCATGTCCAAGTAACCTACATCTAAAATTTCAAGTGTTTAGACCCAAAATTGGCGGAAGAGTTTAGTAGAGTTTTCAAATGTCAAATCATTGAACTTTGTTCCATTGACAGTAAAATTTCTGGCCGAAAACTGATTAAAAAGATTTTCCCAAATCTCAATACCCCTTATGTCAAATCTCGAGTCTAGACTGAAAGTTGACAGAGTAGTTTGGTAGGGAAATGTACACATACAGAGAGGCACACACAGACAATTACACTTTTATAAATATACTAGCAGTTCGACTTTGCTCGGGCCTATGTACTGTTCATAACTTTACGTGTCTATGTATATATTAAAAAGTGTGAATAGGTATGGTAATGCCTTTTTATATAATAGGCTTCCTTAACTACTCTAGAGAAAAGTTGGCAGAGACCAATTTTTTTAACTTTGACCCCAATTTTGACCCCTTAGCATTTATTGTTTGGAGCTCAAATAGAATTATAAAGTTAGATCTATGTCCAAGTAATCTATATCTACACTTTCAAGTGCTTAGACGCAAAATTGGCGGAGGAGTTTGGTAGAATTCTCAAAGGTTAAATAGTTGACCTTCGACTCCATAACAGCAAAATTTCTGACCGAAAACCAATTAAAAAATTTTCCCAAATGTTAATACCCGTTTATGTCAAATTTCGAGTCTGTAGACCGAAAATTGATAGAATTATTAGGTTAGAAAATGTACACAGATACACAGACAGACAGACATTTTCACTTTTATAGATATACTAGCATGGGTGCCCGGTGTTGTCCGGGTATTTGGAGGTGTATGTTAAGCAAAAAAAAAAAAAACGGTCAATTTTTTAAAAACTTTGTCCCCTATTATGACCCCTTAACATTTATTGTTTTGGGCTCAAGTCAAGTTATTAAGTTAGATCCATGTCCACGAAACCTATATCTAAAATTTCAAGTGGCTAGACCCAAAATTGTCGGAGGAGTTTGGTAGAGTTCTCAAAGGTCAAATCGTTGGACGTTGACCCCTTAACAGCCAAATTTCTGGCCGCAAACCGATTACATCGATTTTTCCAAATCTCAGTACCCTGTATATCAAATTTCAAGTCTGTAGACTGAAAATTGACAGAGTTATTGCATAGGGAAATATATACACACACACACAGATACACTTTCACTTTTATAGATGTATAGATCGAAAGATTTTCAATGCAAATAAGAGCAAAGCAGAATTGAAAGTCATATAAAGAAAACCATTGAAAAGAAATGCTAATAATACCCACAATTACAAGGAAAAGAGAAAAAGAAAAAGCGACAAGAAGAACGCCGCGTAATATTGAGTGTTACTATAGGTTGGTGCCTTGGCTGTAGGCCATCTTGAAGAAATCGTGATGGTGAAAATATCATCTATCGAAAAAATGACAATGGCCGAATAAAACGGTAAACAAATCAAAAGGTTAATAACAATAATGGCCGTGCCTTTTCGGACAAATATTTTTATCCATGATTTTCGGACTAGTCGTTCAGTTTGTAACGCAAATCTTTCTTGGCCGATTTGAACCCAAAACTTATTAGTGTGTATGTTCTTTTCGTTTTTGCTGTATCAAAATATGAACATTATATATATATATATATATATATATATATATATATATATATATATATATATATATATATATATATATACCCAAAACTGATTAAAAAGATTGCTGCATGTCTGAATATCCTTTATGCAAAATTTCAAATGTTTAGACCAAAAATTTGCTAAATAGTTTGCTAGAGACTACAAAGGTCAAATCTTTTGAATTTTGACCTTTTGGTAGTCAAATTTTCGGCCAAAATTGATTAAAAAGCTTGTTCTATGTCTGAATATACTTTATGTAGAATATATATATATATATATATATATATATATATATATATATATATATATATATATATATATATATATATGACACTATGGGGGATACCAACTTGGCATTTTTTAATAGGGAAGAAATCGGAAATATGTAGAACAAAATTATGTTTCGTAGCGTTATATTACTCGATTTATTATCCTCGAGTAATTTACCTTTGCTTTATTTAATTGCCCCCTGTTTTTCTTTAATTCGTAATTTTATTTTAAATTGTACATATTTTCGATCCCCTTTTAAAAAAATCCCTCAATACAGATTTATATAGTGAGGGCGAAACCGGTCAGCTGACTCCCTCCTTTTTTCTCTCTTCTCTTCTTCGCTCTTTTATTTTATTTTATTTTAACATGAATCATAAAAGTCTTCCCTTCATGATATATATATATATATATATATATATATATATATATATATATATATATATATATATATATATATATAAAGGATAGGATTTCAACCCACAAGCACTCTTTTAAAATCCCTCCTTGGAGAACCAAACCACTCTATCTAAACATATTTGGCAACTCAATAATAAGAATATTGAAATGGGAAATAATAGGATCATATAAAGGATATATGCCGGGGGGACAGATTCTGTGCACTTTGTAGATATGAGGCCCTTAAGATTTAATAAAAAAATTCTTAAATTCAAGAAATTAGCTTTTATCTCCATGCATTCATAAACGTTTGTTTAAATTTAACAAATATAAACCGCCATAAGCCATTAAAATGTTTCATATTAATAATCTACCTTTGAATTTGTAATTTATAATGTAATATCTTTATTAATAATATTTAGATCATTATTATTATTATTATTATTATTATTATTATTATTATTATTATTATTATTATTATTAGTTTATCTGATATATTTACCATTATTTTATATCATATTTATATATCTATTTAAATTTAATCTTTGCATGTTACTATTTTTATTAATTTCAATAAATAAATAAATAAATGATTAAAATATTCATTTTATTCAATAAGATCATTTTATATTATAAAAAAACAGCTGATTATCTCCCTTTGATCATTTTACTTGCCAAATACGATTATCTTCCTTTATTTTTAAAATCTTTATTTAATTTAAATTAGGCGTTACTAACATATTCTAACCGTTAAAAATATTCCATTGGCGTTCACTTTGAAAATTCAACATTTCATAAGCTACATTCAGCACCCAAATGAATGATTTGACGATAATTACGATTTTCTAAAGACAAACCATTTGAAGGTAAATATATATATATATATATATATATATATATATATATATATATATATATATACATATATATATATTGTTAAATTTTCTAAAAACATATTAATATAACCTTATATTTAAACCAAATTCAGCTTTATAATTGTATTCTAATTTTTATTCTCAACCCATGTTACTTTGTTTATCAACATCAATAAGTAACTGTTTTCCTTTGTATCTTAATATTTTCCAGATACATCTGCCTTACTTAAAAAATGCTACGTTTATTTATGATGTCTTTTATAAAAAAAAAACACCCAATATTTTTTGATGATGAGGAGACTTTGTTAAAAAAAAAATATGTCAAAACTATTGTCCATGACTTAATATCTATCGCAATAAAAACATTGTTTTCAAAACGATCGCACAATTTATTGGCTTTGTTGTGTTCCTTCTTATGAAACATATTTTTAATTTTAAATTTGAATTTGAATTATAAATTATCAAACACTTTACCAAATATATATACATATATATATATATGTATATATATGTGTGTTTGTGTGTGTACATATATATATATAGAGAGAGAGAGAGATAGATAGATAGATAGATAGATAGATAGATAGATTAGTTTTATAGTCATTACGTGTTGAAGTAGCTTTTCCAAGTAAGCGGCCGCCATATTGAAGGTGTGTTGCCTTTTTTAGAAATTATGAGGGACCAAAGTAAACTGGAAAATTATAAATAAAATCGTTCGATAATAAAATGATGGTTAAATTTGCGTGCATGTATATAGATTTATTTAGTACAGCGATAAATTCTCAGATATAAATGTAAGAAGAACTTAATAAATTATGAAACATGTACGGGTGCTACAGTAATAGACGTAATTGCTAACATACGTGCTTACCATAAACATAATCAAAATAAACATGAATTACCAGGGTAAATTTTTTTTGAGACCTTATACATGTTGCGGAGTATAAAATATTATTAGAACGGGGATTTTCTATTATCAGCAGAGTTATAGTTACGTATTCTGGCATTTGTACCACCAACAGAAATTTTTCATTAGAAGTTAAATTAAAAGTTGCACGCCAACAACAGAAAATTTCCATGGGAAGTCGATTTATGTAGTAGTATGTGTCGCGTCACACAATTCACAGAAAGAAATTCTTCATAAGAAGCCAAATTCGTATCACGTCTCAGTGACACAACAAAGACATTTCTGTTAGTAGTCAAGCTACGTTTATTTCTTACGGAGGGGTTTTCCTAAAGATAAACGCAAGAGATGAACGTAATAAAATATTAAAAGGAGGCGACAATCACAGACGTAATTACTAACATAAGAGTCCGCAAATATAATAAACATGATTTGCCAGGACAAACAAAATATAGCGAAATGAGTGGGCGTTGTAAAAGTAAATAGGATTTATATTTATATTTGTTAAATCTCTCCAAACAAGTCATAAAGCCACTTGATACAAAGAGCTAAAAAATACTACTTCAACATCAAAAACTTGTCAACGACAAGTGTTAAATGAAATAGATTCTAACTTCATAAAACAGCAATTCTTTCCACTTTGTCAGAAACACCACTCCTGGTATGTAAGAACTAAAGGGCAAAATAAAGGAAGGATCTATTTTCTTCTCTACATAACTGGGACGGATTTTTGCAACCAGTAAAGAATTACAAACAAAAAAAAAACAGACATCGTTTATTATATTAGGAAAGTATTACAATGACCAAATTGTAAAAAAATTCTAAAATAAAAACAATTATAAAATAAAAGGCTCGTCAAAGGAAAAGACGCGTTCACAGTTATGTGGAGCCCATCTTTTTGCACTTACACACGGAAGAATGAAGGAGCCACACACCCAACTGGCCCATCTTCATATCCTGGTCACGGCACCATTTATAACACGATCAGCACGTCACTGGCGTGTGATCGGCTTCACGTGTTACACTAGATGTCTTAGAAACGGTCCCATGAAGATGTGAAGATGGGCCAGTCATTAAGGCCTGTGTATCACGAAGAAAAGCATACCTGAGATGTTGGATGTGAGTGTGTGGCTCCTTCATCCTCTCAAGATTACATCTTCACCCTGGAAGCATTCTGGTTGGAATCTTCCTTCGTCGTCTTGACGGCTTCGTTGTTTAATGGAGACATTTATGGAAGACACAAAAAGACACACAACACGACACAATCGTAACATATATGAAACATAATTAACTATTTATTCTACAAAATGTATACAATATATACACAAAGACAATTTATACTCGATAATCTTCAAAATTAAACTAACTAACCGAACTAATGATGAGAGGAGGAGGCTTCCCCTCTTCTCATTTACGGAGGGACAGTGGAAGAATCTATGAACGAACTTTTGCATAACAGAATTTAGCAGCGTGTATCTGCTGTTGCTGTGTTTAGTAGTTTATCAATATATCACGTTACCTTTGACAAGGACCTTCGACCAGTCAACTATGGATGAGAAAATAAAGAAAGAATGTTAAAAACGCCGTGTTTGGGTTTTATAGTACGAGTTGATATTTGATTAATACTATGCCATATGTTGTGATTGCTTGGAAAACCAGCGGATTTGAGATTTTGATAAATCCAAAGTTAATACAAAAAGTATTACCTGTCACTGCTGTTTCCAATGTCGTTTTGTTTTCTTTTTTTCTTTCTTTTACTAGGAGGCCACCTTTTAAAAGCATGGTGTTTTCCTTGGACGACAGCCATTCATTTCAATTTGGGAAAGATAGGAGGCAGTGCGTCGGTGGTGGAAAGAGAGAAGCTTGGTTTTTGATGCATAAAAATGAACCAGTCACCTTTTTCCCCGTTGCATCACATGCTCAAGATCAGAAGAGAAAGAACCAGAAAGATCTCGATCATTACCTCATTTTGATTTGCTGATGTGATGGTAGTGTTGTCTGCATAAATGTCTACAAATGATCTAAGGATCTGATTTGGGAGATCATCGATGAAGATCAGGAAGAGAATTGGGCTAAGAATGAAACCCCGAGGGATTCCAGCCATGATACTATGAGTTTCTGATTTTTGCCGATCAACCATTACTATGAATCGAAGACTTCTAATATAAGGCCTATCTAAGAACACTGCCAAGTGCATAAAGTACCTTCGTGTAAAATTTCATAGAAATCTGCCCAGCCGTTTAGGAGTCTATAAGGAACGAACTCACACAAATAGACATAGATATACGCACACAAAGTTCCTTCTATAGGTTTGTGCAAAAACAATATCGTTTTCTCACATATATTACATCTATATATGATTTCTGAATTAATTCATTCATATATATATATATATATATATATATATATATATATATATATATATATATAGCCATGTTATATATTATTTTGAAGCGCGTTTTTCGCTCTATCGAATTCTGTTATTCGTTAGCGTTCTTAATCTCTTCATTCATTTTCTTTTTTTTTTTTTGCAGGCTTTTCGACAGCATGGACAAATTCAAATCCGCATGATTTTCTTATTCCAGTTCAAACTAGTAATCAACACAAGAAGTTGCTGTTGAACTCGGGATCGACCACTGAACAGTCGTTCGCCATTGAAAGCAAATAGGGAAGTCAAAAAAGTTGGATAAATTTGTGCCGCATAAATGGAACAATAATCCAAAAAATCCTCGTTTTGAGGTGTCTGCGCAACAAAAACGAGCAATTTCTCAAGCGGATTGTGACGTGTGATGAGAAGTGGATCCTCTATGAAAACCGGCGATGTTCGGCACAGTAGTTGGATGCCAGAAAAGCTCCACAATACTTCCCCAAGCCGAAATTGTACCAAAAAATGGTTATGGTGACTGGTGGTCTGCAGCCAGTCTCATCCATCACAGCTTCTTGAATCCAGGCGGAACGATTACGGCAGAGAATTACTGTCGACAAATTGATGTAATGCACCAGAAGCTGCAATGTATGTGCACAAGATTGGTCAATATAAAGGGACAAATTCTCCTCTATGACAACACTCGCCCGCATGTTGCTCAACTGACCCTGCAGAAGCTGAACGAATTGAGCTACGAGACTCTACCTCATCTGCCATATTCAGCGGAGCTCTCGCACACTGATTATCACTTTTTCAAGTATCTTGACAACTACCTGCACGAAAGAAGTTGAAATGATGCCGAATCGGCTTTCAATGACTTCATCGATTCCAGAACTCTGGATTTCTATGCTAATGAGAAAAATAAACTTGTTTCTCGTTGGCAAAAACGTGTTTATTCTAATGATTTTATTTCGATTAATAAAGTTTATTATAAAAGGAGTTATGAACTTTTGAAGTTGAACTTAAAAAACGACATTATTTTTGCAATAATCTAATACATAACAGTAGATAGGTAGATAGATAATTGTACAGTTCAATCAAGACATTAAAAAATGAAAAGATCGAAAAAAGGTTATATTGTACGTATCCGTTTTGAACTGAAGATGTCCGAAAAAAATTTTACTTAATTTGATCGATTTTTTTTTTTTTTTTTTTTTTTTTTTTTGACAGCGGAAAAACACGACAGCGCATTGAAGTCAGCCATTATGGAAATTTTTAACATGCCACGGGGAGATAACTCCATGTAAAGCGCCGACACTCCCTCCCCATATTTGTTACTAGCTTTTCTTCCTAAAAATCGAACCTTTTGCTCGGTATCATAACAAATTGTTTTTTCGCTGTAAAACCAGAACTTACTTGATGAAATTAAGTGAAATTTTTTTTCGGAGAACTTCGTTCCATAACGGATACATACACTATAACCTTTTTTCGATATTTTTCATTTTTTAATGTCTTGATTAAACTGTACAAGTACCGATAGATAGATAGTTGAATGAAAATGCTGAAACGCATTCGAAATGAATAGTGAATAGAAGCGAGACAGAAAAGAGTAAAAAAAAATCAATAGTCTCATAGCGGGGGGGGGGGGTAATGAATGTGAAACTCTAGTTTGTTGGTTGAAATTGAAATAATTATATTTGTGACGTAAATCCCGATACTTTGTAGACATAGTTCATAGTGCGGCGCAAAAATAAGAAAAACGTTTTATCTAATTTCGCAAAACCCATTTCCTTATTGATTATAGATTTCCGTGCTGCAGGAGAGTCATATTCGTCTAGCAGTGCATAGGAGCAGAAATCTGAGCTAATCTCCGTAGATTAATAACTTATTTCTATTGGACACACCCGAATCGTAGGTGGATTTGTATTTTTTTTCTAAGCAAAAACATTCTGAATGATGCGACGGAACGTGAGACGTCGTTAGAGTTTATAGTTGTTGTTGTTGTTGTTGTTCTTCTTCTTCTTCGTAATCTTCATCTCCCAGATGAGGCAATCTGAACACACTGACTTCCAGACCAAAAAAGTGCACCAAACATTGATGTTATTTTTTTTTTATTTTCCTTACCTTTTGTAAAACTCAATCATGTTCTGCAAAGCCAAAAACAAATCAACAACGAGTTTACTCTGCCAAATTACCAAAACAAACATTACGAAAAAATATTTAAAGATATAAAGAATAAAATTACTACAGCATGAAATAACATTAAACGGGTTGGTATTAGTGATGGGACGATTCCAATTCCAGTTCCGATACAATTAGTGATTCCGATTCGGATTCTTTATAAATCTCCAAATATTTAACTATACAATTATTATTTTCCCGTTACCGTAAGAGTGCATGTTAAATGTGCAGGTATTTGTGAAGACATTAAAATAACTTTGTGGGGGATGATCTGTAGATTTTAGTTTTACTTGTAGTTTAAAATCAATAAATATTGATTTTTTTTATTATTACTATCTGGAGGGGAAGATTTGGTTTCAAGCAAAATTAAATAAAAAAGACAATTAAAAGAATCGTTTTTGGTGTCGGAAAATATGCTCAAATTTTTACCGATTCTGATACTCAAAAACTTCCTATTTTTCCAATTCTTGATTCTGATTAATCGTCCCAACACTAATTGAAAAAAATCTGCCAAACCAATTATTTCTGTAGTCTTTTTTCTCCAATATATTTTCTCTCTTCTTCTTCGGGCTTCTTTTGCATATTCTTCTGCTTCTTCCGAAACTTCTTTTTCTCCTTCTCAGTCTTTTTTCTTATTTTCAGTCTTTATCGTCGTAGCTTTTTTTCCTCTTCTTTCTTCCATCCCTTCTTCTTTTCTTAAAAAAAAATTTTTTTTTGTTCAATTTTCACCCCAAACCAAGCACAGTGCCACTTTGAAGTAGGAGCTACTATCTGGGACGTAAGTTGCAGGGATATTATGAATCGAGATGAGCAGCAAGATGTCTGTTCACATTGCGCTTGAACTTCTGCATGTCAGTACCGTATAGAAAGCAGGGTCCTGAAAGAGAGTCCTAAAGTCTAGCAGTTCTGGAGAAGAAACTATTGAAATAGAAGTCTTTCTTACACCTAGGGAGTTCCACTGTGTAGGGGTGAGATTTAGTTGCTTATCAGGTTTGTCGAGGATATTTACGCCGAGAGGGTGCAAGTGCTTGTAGGTCGTCAGAGAAATATTTATAGAACAGGCAGAAAGATGCAACATCTCGTCGATGGGACAGAGGTTAAAGTTTGGATAACAGTTCAGGACCTATCAAGTTGGCGACTCTCTTTTGAACCTTGTCCAGGAGTGAAAGGCAAGTAGCAGATGCACCAGCCCAAATGTGACAACAGTACTCCATACATGGACTAATGGTGGTCTTATAGAAGTACAGGATACTTTCAGGCGTAAATAGTTTTCTAGTACGGTAGAGGGAGCCCACCTTCTTCACAGCAGCCTTGGCAATGCTCTCGATGTATCTGTTCCAATGTAAACGTTAGGTCGAGAAGTTTAAAAGAAGTACCTTTAAGTAATGTGCTTTTGGACATTACTATTGGTGATAGAGAAGGTTTCTTATAATTATTGAAGTTTAGTCTTGGCAGCATTGAATGTGACGATCCGGTTTTCCCCATTCCGCTACAGATTAGAGGTCTTCCTCTAGTGTTTCTGCCATTCCCTTAGATATGTGTTCATTAGTTTTCCCCTCCTGCCTGTTATAGAGCGTGGTGTCATCAGCAAATATACCCATCTCAGAGACAATTTTATCAGAGAGGTCATTTATGAATATTAGGAGTAATAAAGATCCGAGGATAGACCCCTGAGGTACTCCCGCATTTATATCATATTGTTTAGATGTATGACCATTGAGGACAACCTGTATTCCTCTCTTACTTAAGAAGAATTTAATTACGTTATATATTCTTCCAGTGATACTATATGATCTGATTTTCCTGAGAAGACCTTCGTGCCATACCATGTCAAAAGCCTTAGATATAACTAGGTATGCCGCTTTACCCTCCCTTGCTTTGTCCACTGAATGGTATATACGTTCAGAGACTACAGTTTTGGATATCTGCTGTGGAATGGGCTTGCCTAAATCCATATTGATGGTCAGTCAAAAGTTTAGCAGCTGTAAGGTGATGAACTAGAGCTTGATTAATTATGGACTCAAATATTTTGGCGAAGAGCGGTAGGAGGCTAATGGGGCGATAATTTACTGGGTCAGTTCTTTCGCCAGAATTCTGTAAAGATGGTACCACAGAAGCAGTTTTCCAGCAGTCAGGTAAGCAAGATTCTCTAAGACATTTGTTGTAAAGTTTAGAGAGAACTGGAGCAACGTCAGCGTAGCATTTTTTAATAGTACAGCCAGGATGAGTTCAGGTTCACATGCTTTCGAGTTTCATTATCTTCTTCATAGTCTTTTTTTTTCTTCGTATTTTTTTTTTGCGCATTAATTTTTTTTTTGGGGGGCATTAATTTTTTTTTTGCGCATCAATTTTTTTTTTTTTGCGCATTAATTTTTTTTTTGCACATTAATTTTTTTTTGCGCATTAATTTTTTTTGTGCATTAATTTTTTTTTTTTGCGCATTAATTTTTTTTTTTCGCACATTAATTTTTTTTTTTTTGCGCATTAATTTTTTTTTTGCGGACAGTTATCCTCATCTTCATAGTTGTTGTTATTGTTTCATCATGTTTCGGCAAACTAATTCACTTGCCCTTCTCAGGTGATTAATTGCGACCCACTAGGAACACTGAATCTTGTAACTGTTATGGCTTGCAATAAGCCACAATGAAAACAGAACAACGGAATAGAGTTTAAACAATGTATTACTGGAACAACGTAAAAAGGTTACAACTGAAAAGAGTAGTAAACGTCACCGAGCAGGCGAGGGTCGCTCTGGTGTTTAATCCACCACCCCCCCTCCCAAGCTGATTTTCGCGGTTGTGAAAATCAGTATTTCTTCATTTTGGGGCAGACCACCAAGGGGTCTGTGCGCTTCCTCTTTCTGCCGGAGCGTCTCGGTTCTGACATCCTTTTTGGAGGATCTATGTCAAAACAGTAATACAAAGTTTCAATCGCCTCACTGCCGTCCTGCGATGGTTCTTCTGATTTGGTTCAGGTGCTTCTTATGTTGAAACTTTGGGCCCTGAATTATGTATGCAATATGGCCGATTCTTCGTAAGATCGTGCCCTGTTCCCAAAAAGAAACATTATTTCTAAAATGTCTACAATACACGTTATCTCCACTGTTAAACCGTTCCATTGGCATTGTAGAGTTTCTGCTGTGTACTATGTGTTTGGGTAGCAGCTTATCAAATACGGATTTTATTTTTCGTTCAAACATGATTTCTGCTGAGGATCCCGCATCTGGTCTGTTCGGATTTCTCGTGATTCTGTAAACCTGCAGAAATTGCTGAAGGGCCTTTTCTGTCGGTGTACCGGACGCCTTTTCTAATGCCCTTTTAAGCGTATCAATGAAGCGTTCAGCCTGGCCATTGCTTCTGCCGTGGTACTAGGGTGTCGTAATATGCTTGACTTGATACGTCTCACAGAATTCTCTGAACTCTGTCGAAGTGAACTGTGTAGCGTTGTCGCTAACCAGACAGTCTACAACCCCAAACTGAGCAAACAATTCCAATAAAAAATTTGTTGCCGTGGTCGGCTTTTGCATCTTAGTACCTCAGGCCATTTAGAGTAAGAGTCAACTAATATCAGATAGTAAAAATCCTCTACCATGGATCCTCGACCATGGTTGTTCGGCCTTAGGCCAAGGTTTATATGTTATCGGTGGTGCTTTTGCAGCCAAAGCACAGCCTTTGCATCTGTTCACTATCTTGGTCCATAGCTGGCCAATAAACAAAACTTCTCATTAGGCTTTTCATTCTGTTTATTCCTGGATGCCCCATGTGAAAATCCCTGAGAATTCTTTTTTGAAGGGTTTGGGGGATGACACCGTATAACAGTATTTCATTGCAACCAGAAAAAATGTCTGAACTGGTGTCACCCAGTGCTAATTTCTACTTTGTGGTTTGAATGAAATTGTGATTTAGGGATTCTGACTTAATTTCCTGAAGTGTGACCGGTAGTTCGCGGATAATATTGCTTATTATGGTTTTTACATCACTATTAATACGTAGTGCCGTGATTACTGAATCTTCAAGAGGTTCCATTTTGGCAGGAATCAGTCTCGATAGACCGTCTGCATGGGCTAGTTGTTTTGAGGGGAGAAATTGAATTGTAACGGCTTATGGTTGGTTTGTAGAAAAAAATGTCTTCCGTACAAGAACCGGTGGAATTTTGAAACTGCAAATATAATTCCTATGGCCTCTTTCTCGATTTGAGAATAATTCTTTTCCACTGGCAAGAGAGTCCGTGATGCGAAAGCAATAGGCTATTTCGAGCCAGCCGGCATTCGATGCAGCATGCTCGCCCCGACGCCATATTGACTAGCGTCGCTAGCTACTATTATGTCCAACTGCGGGTTGAAATGCGCTAGGAATAGTTTTGAAATCAGGATTCTTTTTATTTCTTGAAATGATATCTGGCAATCTTCTGTCCACTCCCAAGCCTTATTTTCTTTCAGCAATTCATTAAGTGGTGAACGCAATTTGTGCATATTTGGGATAAACCCCTGGTAATAATTTGTGAAACATAAAAAACTCTGCAATTGAGTTATGTTTACTGGTACCGGCATTTCTTTAATAGCGGTCGCCCAATCTGGGTCTGGGCGTCTGCCATCCTTATCGATTATTTGACCCAGGTATTTAATTGTTTATAAAAAGAACTCGCATTTATCTGCTTTGATCTTAAATCCATAATCTTGTATTCGACTGAATACGTGTCTGATATGTTTTTCATGTTCCTCCCTGCTTTGGCTCGCTATGATAATGTCATCAAGATATGCGATTACGGTGTCCAAACCAGACAGCATAGTATCCATTACTTGCTAGAATTTGCGGGTGCCACCTTGACACCAAACGCAAGTCTTTCGTATCTGTACAAACCCCGATGAGTGTTAATACAGCGCTTTTGTCGTTTACCGGAATCTGTATGTAAGCGTCACTTAGGTCGATCTTAGAAAAAAACTTGCCGCCATTTAATTTCGTGAACACTTCTTCTGGACTAGGTAATGGATAGTGAAAATCTGTTAAGGACCCGTTGAGTCCGGTTGCGAAGTCGGTGCAAACGCGAATTTCCCTGAACCTTTTCTTTACGTAAACTGCTGGAGCAGCCCACTCACTATATTCAATTTTAGCCAGTATACCGATGCTTTCTAATCTGTTTAGTTCCTCATTTATTTTGTTCAGGGAAGCGAACGGGACATTACGTTTCTTTTTAAATACCGGTTGTGTGCCAGGTTTCAACTTAAAATCTGCGGCCATTTTTGTACATTTCCCCAGGCCAGGAGTAAATATATTTGTGAATTCTTTTTCAAAACAAGTTATAAGTTTCTCCGTTTCTGCTGGGCGGGTATCTATTTTCTTGCAGAATGTGGATATAGGAAGATCCCATAGACGAAACTCCTCCATGCTGTCAGAACCGGACAGGTTCTCACTATCTTTTAGCACATACAGTCTTAGTTTTTTTTTTTGTTTTCCCTCGTAAAGTGACGTTTGTAATAAATTCACCTTCAAAATGAATTTTTGTACCATAAACGGCCCTCACCGTTCTGTTAGGTTTTAACATAGTCGGCTTTCGTAATATTTTCCACGTTTTGAGATTTATTATTGAAAGATCTGAACCACTGTCTAACTGGAATTTAATAGCCTTGCCGAAAATGTTAACCGTTACATATTTGTATAGATTTTGATCTACGATGTCCTTAGTTCTGGTTTGACGTACACGGCTTCTATTCTGAGTTTTCCCACAGTGCGAACTTTTATGGCCGATCTTATTGCATAAATGGCATCTTTTTTGTTAAAAATGGGCAATCCCTTACCCATTGTATTCCACCACATCTGAAACAAGCGCTCGGTGCTTTTAGTTTTTCTGAGTTTCCGTGGTTAGTGTCTGTGTGCCATTTCGACGGTTTTTTCTTAGTTACTTTTTTATATTCGGGATGCCTGCTTTGATATTTCTTGAATCTTTTTTTATAATTTTTACTTTTTGACAATCCTCAGTCAATTTTTGAAGTGTTAAGTTCGGTTCATTTTCTAATTTTGTAAGGACTCTGCGCCTGATTTCTGCATCTTTTCCCGAGGTTAACCCTTGCGCAAACACAAGCCATTTAAAATTGTCTGCTGTTAGTTCAGACAACTTAAAGTCATCACAATGTTTGTTCACTACAGCTGCGTAGGTGGCAAACTCGTCATTATCGTCTTTTACCACATTCAAACATCTCCAACGCTTATGGAAAAGAGACGTTTTCGGCGAGGAAAGTTCTGTTAACAAATTTACCGTCTCATTGAATGTTAAATATGCTGTTTTCCGGGGCAAGATGTAATCCACGAATTTATCATGCTCAGCCGTTTCCAATTTTCGTAGTAGGAGTCTGGTTTTCTTTTGATCAGACCAGTTGCTGCAGTCAATATCAAAACATCTTCATAACGCCGAAAATACGCTACGAATGATTTTTCCTCGTATTTAAAATTATCTATCGCAGTCCATATTGTATTCTGAGAAAATGCTGAATTGCTTTCCGCGATCGCATTATTTTTAACAATTTCTGTAAGTAACTCCTCTGTTCGTAATTGACGTTCGGCTAGCTGTTCTTCGGTTCGTATTTGACATTCCGCTAACTGTTTTTACAATTCCTTTTGCTGTTCCTCGAATTGTGACATCGATATGCAACTTGGTCAAATGTTCCAATGCTACTTTCAATTCGTCCATTTTGCTTTGTCAGCATTAACAATTTCAAAACGTTCGCTTAATTTTACAAAACCGTTTTATTCTTTCTTATTTCTTCATCCAGACAATAAAACGAACAGAAAAAACATAAATATATAAAAAGTTCATTGTCTAAAGAAAAAAAAATAAAGTGTATATTTTTCTCCATAGAAAAAAATAACGCCCGATTTTAGCAGCGAAAACCACAAGTGACGCATTCTTTTTCCAAAAGTATAAAAATTTACCTTTCTAAGTCGCGACGAAGCTTTTTCTTTTTGCAAAAGTACAGCGCTATCTTTGAAAGTCGTGACGAACTTTTTTTGTTTTCAACTCGTTTTTTTTTCCGTAATGATCTGCGTTTTTTTTTAGTTACCGTGAACCTTTCAGTTGGAAGTGTTATGTTAGACACTTCCTTAGGCTTGATAACATTTGAGTCCGATGTCGTTAGTATTTTTAGAATACTATTTCAACACGAGTATTTTTTTCCAATGTCGTTAATGGTTTCGATTTTAGTATGCTCCTTGAATCCAATGTCGTCAGTGTTTAGTTTTTTAGAACACTGTTTTTAAACGTGAGTATGTTCTCCGAATCCAATGTTGCCAGTGTTATGGCTTGCAATAAGCCACAAAGAAAACAGAACAACGGAATAGAATTTAAACAATGTATTACTGAAACAACAACGTAAAAAGGTTACAGCTGAAAAGAGTAGTAAACGTCACCGAGCAGGCGAGGTCGCTCTGGTGTTTAATCCACACCTGGGATCAAAAGGTCTATGGTTTATATAATGGATAAAACAGCCCATTTAGAGGGTGAATTCTCTACAACAATAACTTATCCCCACTTTTTGCCGAACTAATCCTCTAACTTGATTAGTACAATAATATCTGACGCTGATTGTAGTTTTCATATAGTTAATTATTCACAAAAGAGGAAAATAAAACATGTTAAATATGTACAGTTTTTCAAAGGAGAATACAGTTAAAAGAAATAAATTGTTGTTTGCCAGATTTCTCTTTCTGGTGGTTACACGGTTGACGAAAGGCGTCTTAGTTTTTCTTCAACATCGATTCTTTCTTTAGTCGGCCAACGGACTGGTGCTTACCGAAGGGCGGGGTGTGGAAGCGGTAGACAGTCTCTCTGCGTCAACTCACAGCAAACTCTCTCCAAATTCTCTTCGAAAACTTCAAGAAAACTGATTTTTCCAACTCTGCACGGGCTTAAAACTAGCGGTTTGGAGTGGGAAGGGTATTAACGTGGCGTCGCTGCTAACCAATCACTGTCCAATTTGACATAACGTGGTTCATTTTGATTGGATAATCAGCTACCTCTCCCCCACATCCAGGTCAGGTAAATTTCTACTAACAATGGTTCCCGTGTTGATTACCATCTCACGCAAACCGGGAACCTGTTCTGACCTTAGAGTCAGCTCAATACTCAAACATCCACTAATATCACCAAAAAATCATATTTCATAGAAATATTCTTTCATATTTTCGACTTTGATTTTCCCTTTACAAAGGAAATGTATATTACATCGGCAGTGACACCATCTTCCCTACCAACTGGCAACGTTATCTGGCGTTTTCCAGGTCTGCCATTAAATTAAAAAAAAAAGGCTTTAATCTCTCTTTCGGGGGCAATTTTCAACTATAGCTCCAATTTAGCTTTCTGTAATCCCTTCCTGTGTTAATCTTCTTTTTTACACTCTCGAGAACGGGTGGATTGCACGACAGCTCAACTCTTGAGTTAAAGTAAATGCGGAAATTTAGTGGAGAAGCCAACAAACGAAGAACAATGCGCCCAAAATTCAAATCGGATGACCTCATTTACATAAATGGGGTTAATTTTTTTTTCTTAGATGAGGCATTATAGTTTGCGCAATCATTTTTTTTTTTTTTTTGCGGATTTTTATCCTCATCTTCATAGTTGCTGTTTTTTCACATCGTTTCAGCCAATTCATTCGCCGGCCTTCTTCGGGTGATTAATCGCGACAGAATAGGAATGTTGAGTCTTGTAACTGTATTCCCATTAATTACTGAATTCCATAATTGTTGATTTCTACCCACGTATTGCCTAACTAATCCTCTGGCCTGTTTTTGATGGGATTGAAACCGCTATCTTCAGACAATACTCACCTGGAACTGTATAGCCTCAACGCCTCTATCCATTACACCACGGGTCCCGAATCCTACCCTAGCAGGTCAGAAGGTTAGTTGGGTAAAAACGTGATGAGGCAACAACTTTGGAAGGCAGTAATAACTGAGGATACAGTTACAAGACTCCGCATTCCTATCCTGTTGCAGATAATCACCTGAAGAAGGCCAGAGGATGAGTTGGCCGGAACGTGGTAAAACAACAACCGCTATGAATGTAAAAAAGAGTGTAATGCATAAATGGGGTTGTAAGGTGATAACGTACGTACGAAAACGGAAAGTCTTCTTCTTCTTCTTCTTCTTATTATTATTATTATTATTATTATTATTATTATTATTATTATATGGATGAAATCATGCTGTTTTCGATTCAACTTCTCAAACGGAAGGAAGCGTTGAGCAAATTTGTGAAGCCATGTTTGTTCGTCATTTCTTGACGGCTCGCAAGATCACGATAATGTTTCTATGGACTGTTAGTTTTACTTGGTTTCAGTTCAACTGATTATTATTGGAAGGTGCCGCTAAAATT
>NC_136512.1:72609811-72614811 GCF_053919585.1 Euprymna scolopes
GAAGTGCAAAAAAAATTCCTTCAAGCGCGTGTTGTGCAGTAAATAAAAACTTGTTTGTCATCTTCGTCCGATCAGCTTGAAAGGCAAATTGCCCTCAAGCCATAGAACAATTGTGCGTGCCTTGAGCAAATTTTCCTAATTATCTGTTATTGTGGTCTTTCCTTACCAATACGCTGCATAGACGTAGACTGACATCTGGCGCTTCATTCACAATATATGTCGATATAAGTAAAGCCAACTTACCTGCGTGTGACTTGAATGTCTGTTTCGCGGCAACCGTATACACAAATTAAATATATGAAAAATGATTAAATAATTATGATTCTTATTTACTTTAAAGAATTTTCTTCTCGTATCAGACTTTTCGTGTTGTGAGAAAACCAGATGATCCCCGCTCGATAACGATCGCGAATCCCAACGTTGTGTATCGTGGTCGTCTTTTCCTTCGTTATCTCTTTTGGTTTGGGCCGTGTCGTCGTCTCTGTCAAGGGAGTGCACCGACTCACAGGTATGAAAATAAAAACAACTCAAATAAAAAACACAGATTCTGACACTTTCTGTAAATATTAGTTGCACTCTGGGTGCGTTTGTAGCACCATCGAGCCTCTATACGCTAAAGTCCACATCTATATCTACACTCGGTTGATCAACGTTTCTATATGGAGCTCACACCCTTGACGTTATTCTCGCGTTGCCTACGCACTGTTCCAACATTTCAAAATACAACCGCTGAGATACGACGCGCGGCTCTTTACAAACAGACCTTTCTTTCTCCAACTTTACAACGTGGAAAGAAGAAAAGAAAAAAAAAAAGAAAGAAAGAAAACAACATACTGAGGATGGAGTCTACCTCCGAAATATATTTATGTTATAAATTTCAAACAAGTAAAATATTTGTTTATTTTCCTAATATTACGTTGTGATTTGGCTTTCAAGCGCACTTGATGCGTATTTTATTTTAATGTTTAGAGAACTATTGCTACATCAGGGCAAGTGCCGCTCGAAATTGCCATTGACAGAATTCAGAATTATTATTGATATACTTATGAACTTACCCAGAGGCTATAATTTAGTTAAATATATCATATCGTTATTGAGCAGCGATTCATAAAAGTCGTGATCCCTGAAACATTACGTGTATTTCTATAACATAGTTGTGCTAATACATTTTTGTTAACAATATATACCGCTGTGTTTGCCTTGATTATTATCGGCCTGCAAGGTTATCACACTGGTAAGGAATATTTCGAAACTCATACTGTGGCAACACTGGCGACGAGAAATCCGAAATTTACATTACTACAAAACTGGGGATTAAGAACTCAAAGCTTCCATCACATTCCACTGGAGACGAGAGATTCGAAATTTTAACTGCACCAACATTGATTCGAAGCTTACACCGCTACAGCACTGGCAAAAAAAATTCCAAATTTACAATGCCACAAAACTGGCGATGAGAAATTCGATACTTACATCACTATAATATTAGCAACGAGAGAATCTGAACTTACACGGCTACAACACTGGTAACGAGATATTTGAATTTCATACTGCAAAAACACTGGCGACGAGGGATTAGAAACTCACATTGCTATATCATTGGTGATGGGGAATTTGAAATTTACACAACTACAATTCTAGTGATAAAGAATTCAAAACTTGCACCACTGACGACCCACAATTTGCTTCGACTATGTCAATATCACAACTGCTCAACTTTGACTGTCTCCAACTGTCGTAAACTCAAGACCATCCGTAAAGCTTTCCTGCTGTCGTAAACCAACAGTGCCTGAAGACCAACTCTAAATATATCTATATCTATTGTTCGATTCTTCTGTTACGGTCATTGCCACACTTTGACCAACAATCCCAAGTTAGCTTTCTTTTTGTTTTCCTTGGTTAACAACTTCCTATCTAATGTTTTTCACCAACCATATTTCCCATATCGTTGTTTCTGATAAACTTATTTTTACTTGTCTTTTGTAATATTTCTATTTTCTCCTTTTTTTTAATGATTAATACTTTAGGGTGGGATGCAACATTGATAGTATCACAGTATTATTTGGATTCTTCTGACTATTCGTATTTTGTATGATATTGCACAAATCCGCAGGACCTGTGACGTAGTTGATATAGTACTTGGAAAAACAATTATAATAAAGTTACACTTTTCTAGAAGATGGTACGGAGTGGCCCACTTAAAAGTAGCCTAGAAAGTGTAGTAGAGAGGAGGAACTTTCTTTTATTACTTAAATTACCTGTAGCGTTGTTTAAATTACTGGCGACGAGGAATTCAAAGCTTACACTGCTACAGCATTGGCAATGCGGAATTCGAAACTTAAACTGCCACAACAGTGGCGACGAGGAATTCGAAACCTAAACTGCCACAACAATGGCGACGAGGAATTCGAAACCTAAACTGCCACAACAATGGCGACGAGGAATTCGAAACCTAAACTGCCACAACAATGGCGACGAGGAATTCGAAATTCACGCTGCTACAACAATGGCGACGAGGAATTCGAAACTTAAACTGCCACAACAATGGCGACGAGGAATTCGAAACCTAAACTGCCACAACAATGGCGACGAGGAATTCGAAATTCACGCTGCTACAACACCGGCGATGGAGTATTCAAAACTTACACTGCTACAATACTGGCTACGAGGGATTTAAAACTTACACTTCTAGGACAAGTACCGACTTTTAAATCTATTAGCAGATAATATTACACCCGATTTTCTTAAACAAGAGATATCTCTTGCTTCTTTCTTCTCTGTCATTATTTTCAAATGGAGGCACTCGAGTGAGCTCAAGGCTCTGATTCTTCTTTGCAAGATATTAGTAGTAAGAACTCTTCTACCATTTTACCTCAGTATGCCCACAGTTAGATGAAATTTCCACGGAAAGGGTTCATTAACAAACGACTACCCGTCTTCTGAATACATATTATCGGCTCTAATATCAATCTCAGCCCATTCCCGTTTCGACCTGTTTCTACAAATATTCGTACTTGATTCCTACAATAAATCTATCTCATTAACCCTTACGTTTGACTAGCATCTGGTCTTATTAAGTGTTAGTAGCAAACTAAAACGCCCATATATTTACGTGGACAAAAATCTATGCATTCCATACCACAATGGTCAAACGAACTAACCAGCACTTCGAATATTTATCTGAGCCGATTACGTCATTAACTGATCAAAGAAAAATGCGTACGCATATGACGACTCACGTGCAGAGTTAATCTCGGTTCAGCATTTAAGCCGTAGGCGTGAGCGTGGCGTCACGAAATGAAATACACTTTATGCATATGCAAATGGTCATGAATGATAGTTTAAACAGACCCTGTACTAATCTTGACATCTTGGGCTATTTGGCGAATAGTAATGCGCCGATCTTCCAAAATGGCAGCCTCAACTTGACGGACAGATGCATTATCAATGACAGAAGTGGGGCGACCAGGTCTGTGAGCTGTTTTCACAGACTTCCGGCCATGTTTGAATTCATGATGCCAGCGTTTTACAAGGTCAAATGATGGGGCATTATCACCATAAGTTTCTTTCATTTCATCAAAAGTCTCCTGTGGTGTGCGTCCTTTCAAATACAAAAACCGGATCACTGCTCGATATTCAACAGGTTCCATTTCACACCTGACTCAGTTTAAACACCTGTAAAACAGAAACCACAATTAGTTCAGAGCTGCAATTTGCCAAATATCCCGTAGAGATATAAATCATTGCACATGCAAAATTTCAGCTAAATCACACAACTGGAAGTGGGTCAGGGACATTACTTATTGCACGCTCCTCATACAACTCTCGTTCATCGCTAGCAAATGTGCTTTAAGAATGGTCTCGATTTTGTAGAAACATAATCTCTGGAGCACAAGAGGTCGCTTGTTTTAAAGGTACTACTTTTGTTGCAATATTTTTTTATATATAAGAGGGTATGATTTAAGAAACTTGTAAAGTTCTATTTATAGACACTGGCGATAGGAACTGACCAATCAAACGTTCTACTAACAATCAATAAGAAATCGGAATTGCTCCATAAAAATATTGAATATTTTAGAATTTGCGCACATAATTTTTGGTGCCTACACCAGAAAAATTTTTGTTCCTTTCCTGCAAAATGTTAAAGTCCAAGGGTTACGCGGATCAGGTATTCACCGAAAACCCTTTTCATCTCCCGGACTTGTACAGACCAGCTACTCATTAGGAACTCTTCTGAAATTAAACATGGCTTTCTATTCATTCCTGTCTCTGATCCTACCTCGCGTATCGACCCTCTCATTGATTTTAGGTCCAATTATATGAATTGCATTTAACTGAACTCTACAATAGACTCAAAACTAGACGTTTAATAATTTCAGTGTCTCCCGCTTCGATCAACGGCTCAGTATCATATGGCGTTGAAAATTTCAACGGTTGCGTCTCACACATTCGACGACAAAAGGAGGGTGAATCTGTAAATCCACCCTTGTCCGCTCGTCCGTTCGACTGTCCGCATTTTTTTTCAATAACTACGCCTTGAATTTTTTTTTAAATTTTGCACAAACATTAAACATGATAGGAGTAGATATTTATTTGCTGCCCACATCAGCAAAATGTGGCACAAGGCCGGAAAGTGGGAACCCCGCAGGCTCCCCTAAAGAAGGGGCACTCCTGCAATTTTAAAAATTGCCTGAGTAACCCCGTCGGCATTCCCCGGTCGGGGCGCCTCAGGCAGCAAGCAACAAACTTGCCCCACCGGAAAGCCCGGTGGCAGGGGCTGGGAGGGTGGACCTCCTAGGTATTACCCAGGCGGTGTACCTGTACCTCAGTCCAACAGGTGCTGGGCCGGTTCCCGGCCCCTCACCTGTTGGGCTGAGTGTCAAGTGACGAATCCTTGACTTGTACTACCCTGTCTCCCTGCAGACGAAGCCGCTAGGAGACACATCCGATCAAAACAGTGTTTTCGGTTGCTCCCCCTAGGGGTGCCTTTCGGGTTAAAA
>NC_136512.1:72619811-72764811 GCF_053919585.1 Euprymna scolopes
ACATAATCTGAAAGTTTCATCTCTCTTTTGCATATATTGACGGTATGAAACTATAAGAAAGCAATATTTGTCATGGACGTGTGTCAGAAGCAAAGATACGCCATTGACTTTCTGACAGAAAGACCTTGTGAATAATGTTGACTGCGTAGAAAATAAATTCTAGAGTACAAAAAGATCTCTCGTTTTAACGGTACTATTTTCGTCTTTGTAGTCCTTCATATTTCTGAGTTCAAAAATTACGCGGCTTTATCTTTGGAACGAACCTCGTATGACAAAGCGCGCCTCGGACGCGCATTGAGAATGCTATGGACTATGTAAAAACATAAATTCTGGAGCACTAACGATCGCTTCTTTTAATAATACTACTCCCGTCTTCGTAGCTTATTAGAATTTTGAGTTAAAAAACATAGGAGGCTTTACTTTTGAAACGAACCTCGTATATATTACACCATACCATAACATCCTGGTTCAATACACGACGTTGGCAAATAGTAGTGTTCGGATGATTAATCGGAATCGCGAATCGGAAAAATAGTAACTTTTGGGGGTATCGGAATCGGTATCGGAAACTTTTCCCGATGCCCAAAACAATTCTTTCAAATATGTTTTTATTTTTATTTTGTTAAGAACAAAATCTTGCACTGCTGGTACTAATGATAAAATAATCAACATTTGTTGATTTTAAACTACCAGCAAAACTAAAACCGATGCATCATACCCCATATAGCAATTTTTCAGTTAAATATTTAGAGATTTACAAAGAATCGGAATCTGTAATCGCATCGGAATCAGGAATTTAGTACGGAATCGGTAATTGTACTGCAATCGAGAAACATATTGGAATCGTCCCAGTAGATAGATATATGAATGTTCAAATTATTGAATTCTTCAGTATTGTCATTGGATCTATTTATTGTTGTTTTGTTTTGTTTTGTTTTAATGGCAACCAAATTCAACCTCTTACACACTGCCCACAATGCTTTAAGCAAACTACACCCTTCTAGCTTTATTTTAATACAGTCTTCAGAGTAAATCTTCACGTGTCGAAGATATATATTGATATAGATTGTTTCGCAGCGTGTACACTTTCTTATCGACTCAATGACCGTTCGTTTATCACGCAGCTGTTGATTTTCACGTCTAAATCTGACCATCTTTAACGACCTAAGTGAAATATTGATAATAGACACAGTTTTGGCCGCCATCTTTGTTTTTGTCCTTGTGGACCGATAACTACATTTATATCATAACATAGGTCAGATATCGTCCTATCACCATAGTAATAGTAATAGATTTCGGTGCGATCGGGCAACCATTTTTTTTTTTTTTTGTATAAAACAAATCAATGAAACTGCCTTCCAAGCTGTTGACGGAAAATATTGATTTAATTATACTAAAGGGACCGTGAGAATACTCGGCTCAGACCAATGATAGAAGACTGAACGTACGTTTCTGAATTTTTGAGATGCCAGTTGTTTATTTATAATGTTTGAATTCTTGAAACTACTTTTCTCACTTTCAGTGTTATTTTCACAAGGTTTCAGCCGATGTATCTTCCGACCTTCTTCAAGTGCATCTGGTCAAACTCGGAAACTTTTCTGTCCAACTCGAGCGCTTGCACGTAATTTCGGACGGGGCTCTTTATTTAACCCAAAGAGGTAACATGCTCTCGTTTTGTCAGACATAATTGGAGAGAAGTCCTAGACAATTCAGTCATTTTCGTAAAATCTTACTGCAATGCACTGCAATGATCCGTGGCATAGTGGATAAAGTATTTGGTAAAATTTTGTTGCAAAGTTACACTCTTCTTGAAGTTAAAGATTCAATTCTCAGTCCAAGCGCCACTCAAAATACAATTACAAATTGCTTGGACTTTCACCAGTTATGACGGAAGGAGGGCACGCTGCCCTTGTCGATTAAATAAAGGTTCCTATACTTTTTCAGGATTTCGTGGAAATGTACATGCCCCTTAGACAGCATAAACTTTCATCGACAATAAAAACTCTGAGGCATGGTATGTATAGTAGCAATTCTTCTAATGCACTCACCTCCCAAAGAAAAAAAAGTCTGTTCTGTTTGCTGTCAACACACAGGGGCTGAAAGGGGAAAAAGAGGGTGAGACTAACCGCTAGAATTCCCGAGATTTGAGAGAAAGAAAAGACCGAACTCAGACGAATAGGCGACTGTGCTTTTGTTCAAGCAGAGAAAACGGTGAGAGGAGAGAAAAGTCCCTCCCTAAAGAAAGTTTCGGCTCAAGGGTGGAGAGAAAGCGGGGATGAAGGACCCACCGGTTTTCAGTATGTTTTAGACACAGGTTTATTGATCATCGACAAAGTTTTGATTGTCGATGAAAGTTTATGCTAATTCTCTAAGGGCTCTGTATATTTCCACAAAATACACGTATCCTGAAAACAGTATACAAAAAACAGAGATATCTACGAATGTCAAGGGGTTAAGCAAAAAAAAAGTATGACATACAGCTGTACTGGACGCAGCTAAACTAGTTTGGAAATAAGCACCGGAAAGCTTCAACCGGTGAAGGGTAAAAAAAAAGCCCTTAAACTAGAATGGCAGGTAAAGGGAGATAAGTGTTAATCAGTCCATTGTATACTAAACAGAACGGTTCTGTTCGAAATTCTATGAAGAGTTCGAAGAATTCAAATAATACAGAAGACGGATCCAGAACTTGATCCAAAATCGCGTGGGCAACTCTTGGCAGTTTACTGTAAGCTGCCAGAACTTCAATCAGCTCTCAACAGTCGTCTGTTTGTGTTAATAGAAACAAAAAACAACACTTTTCTGATAAGTTTTTAGAAAAAAAAAAAGTGTTTTCGTTATAACAAAAAAACTTATTTTAGTGCAATTTTTCTTAAAAAGTAAACTTCTTAAATACTTTTCATGAAAAGAAAACATATTTGATTTTCGTCTTTAAAAAGCCAAACTTTTTTAACATTTGTTAAAAAAAATATGTATACTTTTTCTGAAAAAATAAATTATCTCACATCATATTAATACAATTACCGTAGCTCTTGTCTTTTTGTGATTTTTTTTCAGCGTTTGGAATTATCGTATGGCGGTGTTCTCGTTAGTGTTATAAATTTTCTAGCTGCTACGATTGTGTGTCATGCGCCAGATCAGTACTGACTAATCTATATATCAATACGATAGCGTGTGTGTTCTTTTGTGTGTCACGCTTACATCCGGGTCGTTAATTGTTATGTACTTCTATTTCTTGTCATAATTAATTTTACCAAGAATTAGTCATAAGTTTTGGTATCGGTTTCGATTATAGCTGATAGCACTTAAGTCATCTATTTTTTTATAAATAATTTTATCAAGAATTCTTCATAAGTTTTGGTTTCGGTTTCGATTATAGTTGAATGAACTCAATCTCTCTCTCTCTCTCTCTCTCTCTCTCTATTATATATATATATATATATATATATATATATATATATAATTTATTTAGAGTTATCCACGATAATTCTTGGCCTGAAGACGTAATCCCCCAACGCGGGCGATTACAGAAACATGTATGCACATATGTAGCCATCAATGTTTGTATAAATAAATTTAATATACCTGCTCTGTTCACCCATTGAGCACTCTTTGGTAGACACATGTTGTTTCATTGGATGTACTTCTAGGAAACTAAACTCTACTGGCTAAGTATATATATATATATATATATATATATATATATATATATATATATATATATCATCAGTTTTTATTTCGGTTTCGATTCAAACTAATGCACCCAAGTCATATGGATATATTTTTGTTATATTTGAAATCGCAACTTTGTAACATATATGTCGATCGAACATTTACTCTATAATAATATATACAAAATTTGCAAAAATTAAAATATAATATTTAAGCGTACTTTACGATCGGGCTTTACCGGGCGTTTGTGCTAGCTTAGATAAATACTTTTGCAGTTTTAACAAAAAGAAAAGCTACAATAATATCAGAGCGTCTCCATTTACTCTGAACATTTACAGAATTCCAACATTAACATATTACATATGAATGAGTCCCCTGTGGAATTTCCACAGGTCCCGCTAGCATATATTATTTACAAAACATGATATATGTTCACTTACCGATTAGTGCATAAACTATTTTTACACATGTGTTTTAAACCAAGGGTCTGGATTGTCTGTAGATAAAACACTTGGACACTAATGTCACTCAATAAAAAGGTTTATTTAAAAGGAAAGGTTGTCATGTAAAATAATATAATAGCGAATGTCAAGCGTGAAAAAGAGAGAGAGAGAAAGACAGATTAATAGATCGTCTATCTCTGTACTCCTAGCTATGTTGTACGCGACCGTTTCTCGCTGGGAATCTTCGGGTAACAGCTTTACAACTTCCGCTTGCTTAAGTTGTCAGCCCAAAGAGAAAAAAACAGTCGGAAGTCACGTTGTTTTAATATGTAAAATCAAGCCAAGATTACGAGTGGATGAGATTAATAAATTGCGTAAACAGACTTATATGTTAAACACAATGAGTATGCTTACTAAGGCGTGTATAAATTTATACACTTGTCGTCGTCGAGAACCCAGGTTCTTGATCTTCTGTACGTATAATCACTCGAATGCTTATATCAGTTTATGAGAAAGGTTATTAACTTAAATAACTTGGGCTATTCATACACCCAGAGAAGAGGTGATACAAAGACATTAACATGCTCACCAGAGAAAGATAGCGAGAGATAGAAAGAGATACAGGCAGAATGAAGGAGAATTACACCGAGCTACATAACACGCGAATGCATCTCCCTTCATTGCTGGGAGTCCTTCGTGGAACGGTTAAATTATAGCATCCGCTTGCTTATGCTGTCAGCAAAAAAGAAACCTCTCGATCGGAAGCCACATGGTTACATAAACTTCTACTTTGAGGTCATCTCTAACCTTTAAGATTTCACTTAAACCTTTCCACCGAAGCACGACCTTCTTTATTTGGCAATTATAGGTGTTACTATAAGTGATAGGACGATTCCAATATCTTTCCCGATTCCGAGACAATTACTAATTCTGTTAAAATTACTGATTCCGATTACTTTTCTTTCGATTACTGTAAAAACCTATGTAATATATGCATATATTTTCGCAAACATAAAAATGCACTTCGGCGGTATCATATAGATCTATTATTATTATTATTATTATTATTATTGGTAGTTAAAAATCAATAAATATTTATCACTTTATTATTAGTGTCAACAAGGAAAATGGAGTTAAAAGAATAAAATAAAATAAAAAGACAATTAAAAGAACTGTTGTTTTTTTTGGAGGGGGGGCATCGGAAAATAGGCAGAGATGTTTTCGATTCCGATACTTTCAAAAGTTCCAAGTTTTCCAATTCCCGATTCTGATTTACCTTCCCAATCCTAGTTTCTATTAATAATTATGCCACTTGGTGAATAACGGATTTATACTCCCAGCTCGTCGTTTGAAACACGATTTATTGATTGTCTGTAAACAAAAAGACTCAAACGCTGATATTTGTTTGTAAGAAGATTTATTAAAGACTAGCGGGCGTTCCCGGCGTTGCCCAGGTGTTTAGGTGGTGTAGTAAGGACCCCCGGAAGGTGGTCAAAACAACAGTTGCGGGGGTGTCCGGGTGTGTGCAGGTGGTGTAGTAAGGAACCCCGGGGGATGTAAAAAAAACAAGTGATAGTTGCTAGGCGGGGGGAATCAAAACAACAGTAGGCAGAGGTGTTAATTTTTTTTATAAATGGTAGGAGACAGGCAGGCTCGAACTCGTAACGCAAGGGAGGAGAAAAAAGCCTGACGTCTTAATCGATGTCTCCATTGCGCGGCTAGAAGTCACGAATGTCATAATTAAACGTAGTCAATCGAAAAGAGAACGATGACTTGTTAAAATAACGACGCAAACCTCGACCCCAGCACCCCCCACTCCATTGTACAAAACGCCGAGTGTGAAGAAATAATTCTTTGGAGCCAATTCTTCGATATTCGTCGTTAGAAGGATCGAGATTTAAAACGATACCAGTTTCGTCAGGTTCCGTCACATCTGTCAAAAGTTTTAAACATACATGATGATTGCAACGTTTTGTCAGACGAGTGCCACTCCCTCAGACACTAAAAGTCCATGAGCCCAAAAATTACTATATTTTTTTTTTTTTAGTCCTACCGGTGAATTCACACGCTCAAGCAGGCATGACATTGAAGACGGTCGTGCAGATCAATTATTACATGCTTCCAGCATTTCAAGCCTCCACACGTCACAACTTTTCCATCGCTACAGGACCATTTTTATAGACAAATACCTGAGGGAGTATCTATACACAGATGATGTTACAGAGTCTTAGCTTTGTATGACAGCTAAGTCTCTCTCTCTCTTGGTTCAAAATGTTGAGATCCAACATCAAGCAAGAGCAAGATAGCCAGCAACAAGTTAAAATGCAGACCAGTTTCATGCGGGTTCTGGTCTCCCGCTTTATGTTTTTTTTTTAATCAGAGATTTGCTTTTCCTAGAAAGGTTGCCTTCACCACGGCTTACGGGAGCCCTATCCACCCCAACACACACATACATACAAACAAAAAAACACACGGTGCTAGTTAGTCGTTGACCCCGAAAAAGGGTTCATTCGCCCTTTGGAAGGTCTTGTTTTTAATCCTTCAGGGAGACTAGCCACCCTCCTCACCAAACAAGTCTCGTGGGGGAACCAGTTTAGTCGCCGGTGACATACATACATACATACATACATACATACATTTAAACAGACAGGTGAGATTCATATTATAGAAGATGCCACAAAAAAAGAGATAGATACCGCGAGAGAAAGGAGAGTAAAAGGGCGAGGGAGGAAACCTATCCTTACATCATCAACGCTCTGATCCCCAGCTGGCATCAATTGTGATGGATGGCTCTCGTCTGGGTGAGGCCCCGTGTTTTGACAAGCTTCTGGGTTTGACCTTTACTCCTGATCTGAAATGGAACACGTACATCAAGTCTGTTGCCAAGGTCGCTGGAAAGATGGTGGGATCCTTCTACCGCTCCAGAAGATATCTCACTACTGATGCAATTCTCTATCTATATAAAAGCCAAGTACGTCCAAGGATGGAATACTGTTGCCATATCTGGGCAGGAGCTGCCAAAAACAGCCTATCATGCCTTGACAGAGTACAAAATAGACTTCGTGGCTTAGTGGGGGATGCCCTTTTCTCTACCCTGCAACCCCTCTCCCACAGAAGAGACGTTGCGAGCCTATCCTTGTTTTATCGTTATTTTCATGGCAGGTGCTCGTCTGAACTCCAATCCCTGGTCCCCCCTCGCCAATCTTTCACGAAAAACACCCGTCTAGCTGAATCCACTGTGAAAAATTTCCCCCACTCTATATCTGTGCCTAAATCAAAACGCGGATTCCATGAACAAAGCTTCTTTCTTAGAACTGCACGCCTATGGAACTCTGTTCCGTCTGCCTGCTTCCCTCCGGACTACAACTTGGATGTCTTCAAGTCTAATGTTAACAAATTCCTAATGAACCGCCCCCTTAAGTAAACACTCCATCAAATCTCCACACTAACGTAATGTACTTGCAATAATCCTTATCCCTGAGTGGCTTCCAGGCCTTGATAAGTGGTGATCACTGTGTAAAAAAAAAAAATAGATAGTAGTACAGAGAGAGAAAGAAAGAGTAAATAAATCATTTATCGTGTTACGTGGGACGACATAGTACGCGATCATACTAACGCTCGCTTAACTTCCGCTTATATTGTTGACCAAAAAAAAGAAACAGAAAATCCCCTGTCGGAAGTCACATGGTTTCAGCCACTTCCGTTTTCAAGTCACTTATGATCATTAATGTGCCTTTAAAAAGAGGTTTGAATTATTTGAACAATCTCCGTTCAGTTTTAGCCTCGTTGGTGGAGTTGATTAAAACGAGTCGTTGCTACGTTTGCCCTATAATATTGGTCCAATATTGTCCTATCACCATAGTTTATTTATGTTTCGCGATCTCCGGTAAGATCTGATTGCGCACTGACATGGGCATTCTCCTGACAATTTTTAGAGCCTTACTACACCCGTAT
This sequence comes from Euprymna scolopes, assembly GCF_053919585.1. Classification (NCBI taxonomy): domain Eukaryota; kingdom Metazoa; phylum Mollusca; class Cephalopoda; order Sepiida; family Sepiolidae; genus Euprymna; species Euprymna scolopes. Next base: position 72,627,878 of record NC_136512.1, read on the forward strand.
TAGCTCATAACACATTGAAAGCGTGTGTTTTGTTTGTGACGTCATCATTAGAAGATTGTCGTACAGGGCCAACCGACTTTCTCTATCTTGTGTGTGTGTGTATGTGTGTGTGTGTGCGTGTGTGTTTTATTTCAACAGAATTCCCCCTTCATTTTTACGGTAACTAAGTTTCACCGTTTCGATTTTTTGTTACAAACCGACCATAAATCATTATCATCAATTTATGGATAAAAGAGGGTTTGCGACAAACAGCTCTTGGTTTCATGAAAAGTGCTCATCTGGGCTCCAATCGCTGCCCCCCCCCGGCCTGATTCTCACGAAAAACACTTGTCTATCTGAAACCACTATCAATAATTTCCCCCACTCTTTATCTGTGCCTAAACCTAAACGTAGATTCCATTACCAAAGCTTCTTTATTAGAACTTCACGTCTGTAGAACTCTCTTCCGTTTTCCTGCTTTCCAACTGACTACAATATGGTCGTCTTCAAGTTCAAGGTAAGCAAGTTCTTCATGAGCCGCCCCCTTAAGTTGTCCAATTTACCAAATTTCCACTACTAACGATTACTACTACATTTTCCCATTGACCACTATACACTTTTTAACACTTATCCTCAAGTGGCCTCCGGGCCTTGATAAGTTGTGACTCCTTTGTAAAAAAAAAAAAGATTACAAAGATAAGGAGTTATTTTCTTAAGCTATTTCCAACCAGATCAGCCATGCAAAATCAATTGCACCTTTGTCAAAGTGGACTATAGTGTGTTCCTTTGGCGAAATATAAAGTAATTCAAATGGAAATATAATAAGATATAGCTAAACTAGATAAAAATTTATAGTATTTTTCCAAACAAAACAGGTCGATATCTTTATTTCTTAAAAAAAGAAAAAAAAACGTGAAAATTACAAGTTCAGAAAATTCCTGAAGTTTTTTTTTAAATCTTTTATATTTACCTGAAAAATTCAGATCTTTCTAAAAACATAAATATTAAACATCGGGTTTGTTTTACGATAGACCAAGATACGAAAAAGTGGTAAAGAACCAAAATATAACAAATAAATGTTACCAAAGGCAAGATACCTGGATAAGGTTTCGAGTTTAAACTGGTTTTAAAGTGTTTTTTTATCGGAATAATTCGTTGGCACACAGGTTCTTGCCAGATCACCGGTTAAGCAACGATGAGCCTGGCCAGTACCAGATGGGTGAACATTTGGGATTACTATCAAAGGAGAAAGTTAGGCACCTCCTACCCTCCGTTAGTCTGTGGGAAACCCCTGGGCAAGGTCGGATACTCATTTCAGCCCTGCATCAGGGTAACGTGGTGTCACGGAAAGCAGGTTACCGAGGTAATACAAGAGCAATCAAGAATAATTCATGGCTTCGTACCTCATTGTGCCAAGCAGAAGATCCATTCGGATACAATGGTCAGGACAATCACCCAGTATGCGCACTGCTCAGGCAGAAAGAAACTGCAACCTACTGTCTGTACAACTACAAAGAAAGCTGTGGCAAAGCATCAAACACTTTCAAGAAACAGTGCCAATGGGGTTCTGAATGATGAGCAACAATGAATTCATGAATTCTTCGAGGAAGCGATATAGATGAAGAGTCATAGCCGTCAATGTTTGCACGAGGCAGAAAACCACTTAAGAGTGTTTTTAAGTGTGAAACGTAAGTCGTGCTGAGTGCTTCTGTTAAAAAAAAACAGACATGGCGCCACGGTACTCTTGCCTTTGGTTTCCAAAGAATCGATCAGAAAACGCGAAAAGAAATGAAAATACTGACAGACTTACACCGAATAAATGGCATGGCGATATTTATTCGATGAATTTCTGTTAGAATTTTTTTTTTCAAGTTTTTTTAAACAATTTTCAGAACTCCAAACACAAAAACATCATGGCGTCATGTTTGTTTTCGTTTTAACTGAAGCGCTCAGCACTACTGGCGTTTCACACTCAAAACACACTTTAAAATCAGTTAAAACACCAAACAAAACTTACTAGATAGGTAGAAGAGTAAATTACTTCACCTTTGGTGACATTAATTTATAAGATATTTGGTTCTTTATCACTTTTGTCGTACTTAGGTATATCACAAAAAATCATTTTAAAACCTGTTGAATTGATTAGTGCGTTTTTTATTTCCTAGGTTATTCATATTTTATGCATTGTGTAATACTTTTTCAAACGCAGTTTTCATGAGTTTTTATGGTTGGGAAGGCTAACTTTTGTTAGAATTTGATGAGAAATTCCTATTTTTGACTTTGATAAAACAGTTTCACAAGAACAAAAGGTATGGAAAAATCAATATACGGCGTAAGGCAGATCACGGTTGAACTTCCGACAAGGCCGAGGCACGGTATCACGTGACTTATAAATTTCCTTCCTTCTTATGAGTGAGCGGATAAAGTGCACTGGCGTTTTTCTTCTTCTCTTTATATATTTTTCTTTTCGTTCTTTTTTTCTTATTTTCCTTTTTTTCTTTTCTTTTTTCCCTTTTCGTTCTCTTTTCCTTTTCTTTTTTTTTCCTTTTTCGTTCTTTTTGTTGCTTCTCTTTTTTAGAGGAGTAACCAATTTAGAAAGTACATATTCAGTTTCTTTGTTGCACATCGAAAATAGGATTATATTTTATTGATTTGATTCTTACGATTAACTGTAGTTCTGCTTGCTAGATTGTTTACGACCGTTTTGCTTTTGGATGGACCTTATTAAACTGATTTGGGAATGTGTTATACTTATTGTGGGTACTTGTATTCTACTTGCTAGACAGTTTACGACCGCTTTCCCGTTCTATTTTGTCAACCCGACTTGCGATTGTATTTTATTGGTCGTACGCGTATTCTGTTAGCATTCTGTTGGCTAGATTGTTTACGATCCTTTACCTTTGGCCTCATTATACTGTTTTGTGATTGTATTACACTTATTGCTTGTACGCGTATATTGTTTGCTAGATTATTTATGTTTTTTAAGTATTTAATTATTTATTTATTTGTTTGTTTTTTAATTATTTAATTATTTATTTATTTGTTAAATTATTTAATTAAATTCATATATATATTTAAATATAGAAATATATATATATTTAAATTTATATATATATTTATATAGTTTTTTAATTATTTAATTATTTATTTATTTGTTAAATTATTTGATTAAATTCATATATATATTTAAATATAGAAATATATATATTTAAATTTATATATATATTTATACAGTTTTTTAATTATTTATTTATTTGTTTATTTGCACTTATTGCTTGTACGCGTATATTGTTTGCTAGATTATTTATGTTTTTTAATTATTTAATTATTTAATTGTTTGTTTGTTTTTTATTATTTGATTATTTATTTATTTGTTAAATTATTTAATTAAATTCATATATATTTAAATATAGAAATATATATATTTAAATTTATATATATATTCATACAGTTTTTTAATTATTTAATTATTTATTTATTTATTTATTTGCAGTTATTGCTTGTACGCGTATATTGTTTGCTAGATTATTTATGTTTTTTAATTATTTAATTATTTATTTGTTTGTTTGTTTTTTAATTATTTAATTATTTATTTATTTATTTGTTTGTTTTTTAATTATTTAATTATTTATTTATTTATTTGTTAAATTATTTAATTAAATTCATATATATATTTAAATATAGAAATATATATATATTTAAATTTATATATATATATATTTAAATTTATATATATATTTATATAGTTTTTTAATTATTTAATTATTTATTTATTTGTTTGCACTTATTGTTTGTACGCGTATATTGTTTGCTAGATTATTTATGCCTTTTTAATTATTTAATTATTTATTTATTTGCTTGTTTGTTTTTTAATTATTTTTTTTAATTATTTTTTTTAATTATTTATTTGTTTGTTTGTTTTTTAATTATTTAAGTGCGTGTTTACTATTACTGATGGAAGGATTAATATCCGTTCAAGTACAGCACGTTTGGAGACATCTTAGAAATCATACATCTAGGCGAAGAGATAAAATAGAAACTAGATAAACCAGTACATATCTGCGAATAACAAAAAAAAAAATGAACTTACTGCTGGTACGCGCATTCTGTTTGCTGGATTGTTTACGACCGCCTTGCTTTTGAACTTTGTTGAACTGGTTTGCGATTGAATTGTACTTTTTATTAGTCGCGTATTTTACTTGCTAGATTGTTTACGACCACATTACCTTGGGACTTTATTAAACTGATCTAAGATTGTCTTCTACATTTTACTGGTCCGCGCATTCTGTTTGCTAGATTGTTAACGATCGTTTTAACTTATGACTATATTAAAATGATTTGTGATTGTACTGAACTTATTGCTAGTACGCGTATTCTGCTTGCTAGATTGTTTACGACCGTCTTACCTTTGGACTTTATTAAACTTATTTGCGATTGAATTGTACTTTTTGCTGGTCCGCGCATTTTGCTTGGTAGATTGTTTACGGCCGCTTTGCCTTGGACTTTATTAAACTGATTTACGATTGTATTGAACGCGTATTCTGCTTGCTACAATGTTAATTATCATTTTGTGTTTTAACTTTGTGGCAACTAATTTGAGAACGCAATGTGTTTATTTTTTTGTGCGTGTACTCTGTTTACGGTCACGGAATATACGATCAACTTAATTGGTAATTGGTTTAAACGATGCAGTGTACGATATCAAGTGACATGTATTCCCTTTCATCCTATATTGAGCGATTAATGAGACAATTCTACTGAATTAATAAACCAGTAACTCAGCGGTTGTACTTTGAAATGCTGGAACTGTGCGTTGACAACGCGAGATTAACGTCAAATCATAACGTAATATTAGGAAAATAACAAAAATGTTTTACTTGTTTTAAATTTATAATTTAAATATATGTAGAAGCCTAACTCCATCCTCAGTATGTTATTTTGTTTCTTTTTTCTTTTTTTTCTCTTCTTTCTTGCCATGTTGTAAAGTTGGAGAATGTGCATATATTATTCTATTCAAATTCAATCAACGTTTCTAAACTGGAACCCACACCCTTGACGTTAATCTCGCGTTGCCATTGTACATGTTCAACATTTCAAAATACAACCGCTGAGAAACAACGCGTGGCTCTTTACAAACATACTTTTTTCTCTCTCTAACTTTATAACATGGCAAGAAAGAACAGAAAAAAAAAATAAATGGGAAAAAACAACATACGGAGAATGGAGTTTGGCTCCGAAATAATAAACCAGTGTTTTTTTTTTGTTTTGATTTTTTTAAGTGTTAGAGGGAGGTTTTACTTTCGAAAGAGCGTAAGCGGTTCCGCTGCTGCGCATGGAAGGTGGGGTTTCTTTTTGGTATACCTACCATAAAGCGTGGTTTTCCTCGATGGATTGTTTGCGGCAGCTTTGTCTTTGGACTTTGTGAAAACCAATTTATTAGTTAATCTAACTTATTATTGTATTCTGCTTTCTAGATTGTTTACGACCGCTTTGCCCTCGGATCATTGCGATTCAAGCTACTGTTGGCAGGTTTGTATGTTTGTTTGTTTTTTTAATTATTTAATTATTTATTTATTTGTTTATTTATTTATTTGTTTGTCTTTTAATTATTTATTTATTTGTTTGTTTTTTAATTATTTATTTGTTTTTTAATTAATTATTTATTTGTTTTTTAATTAATTATTTATTTGTTTGTTTTTTAATTATTTTTTTATTATATAATTATTTATTTATTTGTTTGGTTTTAATTATTTATTAATTTGTTTTTTCATTATTTAATTATTTATTTGTCTTTTAATTATTTAATTATTTATTTATTTGTTTTTTTAATTATTTAATTATTTATTTGTTTTTTTAATTAATTAATTATTTGTTTGTTTTGTAATTAATTATTTGTTTGTTTTTTAATTATTTTTTATTTGTTTGGTTTTAATTATTTATTTATTTATTTGTTTTTTCATTATTTAATTATTTATTTATCTATTTGTTTTTTAATTATTTAATTATTTATTTATTTGTTTTTTAATTATTTAATTTTTTTTAATTTTTTTATTTGTTTGTTTTTAATTATTTAATTATTTATTTATTCACTTGTTTGTTTTTTAATTATTTAATTATTTATTTATTCGTTTTTTTATTATTTAATTATTTATTTATTTGTTTGTTTTTTAATTATTTAATTATTCATTTGTTTGTTTTTTAACTATTTAATTATTTATGTATTTATTTGTTTGTTTCTTTTAATTATTTAATTATTTATTTATTTGTTTTTTTTCTTAATTATTTAATTATTTATTTGTTTTTTAATTATTTAATTATATATTTATTTATTTGTTTTTTTTCTATTTATTTATTTGTTTGTTTGTTTTTTAATTATTTTATAATTTTTTTTAATTCTTTTTTTTGTTTTTTTAATTATTTAAGTGCGTGCTTACTATTACTGATGGAAAGATTAATATCCGTTCAAGTACAGCACGTTTGGAGACATCTTAGAAATCACACACCTGGCGAAGAGATAAAATAGAAAATAGATAAACAAGTACATATCTGCGAATAATAAAAAATAAACAATTTTAAACACTAGTTGAGACACGGAGATAACTGACAGAGAAATGACATTAATAACAGCAATTATAATTATTATAATAAATCCTAAAGTCTGTGACAACAAGTTTCCCCAGGTTTCCAGTACTCGCCACCTCTTTCGATAACCTTTGCAAAGTCATTTGCATTATCGCAACAGCCGTTTGCCATTGATTTCCCGTTGGCAGCGACCATTGGTCTTCTCGGGAATTTGGGTTACAATAAGCCTCCTCAAGGTCTCAGTCTTCTTTGCACAGCGGAATTCTGGTTAGTGCTTTCTCTCCCCGGGGAAGAAAAAATGGAAACAGAAACAAGTACACAGAAGATTCATAAGAATGACAAAATATGACAATAACGAAAGCACTTGGCCATGGGTGCGAAAAGGACATCTAAGCCGAGAAACCGAATCTCTAATAACTGCAATACAAGAGAACTCGATAAGAACCAACCACATCAAAGCAAAGACCGACAAAACACAAGAAAACAGCAGATGCAGACTCTGCGGACAAAGAGACGAAACGATAAACAATATAATCAGCGAATGCAGCAAACTGGCCAAGAAGAATACAAGAACAAGCACGACCAAGTGGGAAGGGCACTATGCTGGGAATTATGCAAACAGCTGCATCTCGAACGCACAAGCATAAGCCGGCAACAGTACTTGAAAACGAGAATCACAAAATCTTTTGGGGCATGGACATACAAACGGATAAGCCCATCCAAGCAAGAAGACGGGATATCGTAATGATTAACAAGAAAGAAAAGTCCTGTCAAATCGTAGACGTTGCTGTTCCAGCTGACCACAGGGTGAATATCAAAAAAAAAGAGAAACAGAGCAAATACACAGAGCTAGTCAGAGAGTTGAAAGGGATATGGAAGATAAAGAAAATCCAAATAATACCTATAATAGTGGGAGCACTAAGAACAATCCCGAAAAATTTGGAAAAAAAGAATTGAAAAATTGGAATCAGAGGACTGACTGGAAAAATACAATGAAAAACAATAATAAAATCAACTGAAATATTAACTTGAATGCGGTGATGAACGCACATGAACAACATGCGCAGGCGCGACAAACTGCTGCAAAGGCAAAAATTGAAGCGCTACATGGAACTAAGAACGTTGAAACGGCATATCTACAAGTTCTCTAACCTACCCCATCCCCTTATTACCACATCAGCCCCCTCCAAAAAGTGTAAGACCGAGTAGTCAAGGAGGAAGGAAATACCGAGGAGAGAGCACTGACCAGACCTCCGGCTGGACAAGTGCGAAAAGAACTGGGACCTTGGGGAGGCTTATTGCCACTCAAATTCCAGTGAAGACCAATGGCCGCTGCTAGTGAAAAATCAATGGTAAGCAGCTGTTGCGATAATGCAACGTCATTTGAAAATGTTATCGAAAGAGGCGGAGACTACTAGAAACCTGGAGAGACTTGCTGTCACTCAGCTTTCAGAGAACACCACAGGTTGTTATTAAGGAGAGATCTTTACTGACCTGTTTGAAAGCTCCAATAATGATAACAATAATAATAATAACAATAATAATAACAATCATAATAATAATAACAATAATAATAATCATAATAATAACCACAAAAACAATAACAATGATAATGATAACAATAATAATAATAACAATAATAATAATAACAACAATAATAACATTAATAATAACAACGACGACGACGACGACGACGACAACAACAACAACAACAACAACAACAAAGATTGATATGTTTTTGAATTTTTGAGATAAAGATAGATAATTTGTATTTTTGGATTATTCGTATCATTGTTCTCATTCCGAATGTTACGATTACAACATTTCAGCCGATGTAGTCGCCAGTCTTCGGTGCATTTAGTTGTAACTCGAGAATCTTTCTGTAGAACTCGGGAATCTACACAGGATTTCGAACAGAACACTTTTCTTTAATCCGCGAGGATAGTGGGCTCTCTTTTCGTCAGACATGACCGGGGGAAAGCTTTAAATAATTTGAAATTGTACTGTTAGTGTCGCCCGAACTGAGAATTGAATCTTTCACCCCCAAAAGAGCGCCACTTAGAAATTAATTATACCTTGCATGTTATCCATTACGCCACGAGTTTTTGTGTTCAAAATCTGGCAACAGATTCCCGAGTTCGAATGAGAGATTCCCGAGTTCGACAGAAAAGGCCCAAGTTCAACAAGATATAGCTGAGTGGTTAGTTGGGTAGCAAAATTTGTTTGTGTTATTTGAATTATTCAAACTACTGTTTTCAACTTGAGTGTTATTTTCACAACGTTTCGGTCGGTGTAACTTCGGTCATTCTTTAGGTGTCCTTTGTCGAAAGCGAGAATCTTTGTCGAAAGCGAGAATCTTTGTCGAAATCGAGAATCTTTGTCGAAAGCGAAAGTCTGCATGACATTTCGACCCCTTTATTTAATCAACAGGGGTATCATGCCTTCCGGTAAGACTTCCGTTTGAAATTACGTGCAGATTCCTGTGTTTGATAGAAAAAATCCCGATATTCAACAAGATGCACGGTTACATCGACTGAAACGTTGATCATCATCATCATCATCGTAAGAATCTGAAGATTCTATTGTTGGCATTGGTTTCCCCGATATCTTTCGAGCCAGAATTATTTCTAGAAAGACATCCGACACTTACAGGCGATACCATGTGAAGTTTGCCAACATCCTAATGAAACTGAATTTTTTTTTTTTTTTGTGGAACGAACTGGATTCGAACTTGGGACACCCCCAGGTCGTCAGTCCGTATCGTTAACCACTGAACCACCATCAACTCTCACTAAAGATGAGAATAGTCGTCCAAATAATCCAAATAACACAAATATATTAAAATAGAACATCAATAACAATAACATCAATAATAAAATGACAATAATAACCACACATCCCTAACAACTTTTTTATTATTACTATTTCATTTTCAGTTGCGCGTCGAGAACAGCTTCGATGAAGCCGACCGCAAGATTGTCCGCCCAGGATAGTCCTGATATATTTTCTAGAAATCCGCAGTGACCTCCCTTTTCCGTTACGACTAGGAACAGATTAGGATAACAGCGGAATAATTCATACGGTATGAAGTCTTTTGGAAACATCGGATCGTCCAAACTATTGATACATATTAAAGGGACAGCGATATCGTCAACGTCCCGCATCGGATTGTTTTTCTCCCAGTATTCGTCGGTACCGTGGAGTCCATATAATTTGCAGTATAAGTTTTCGTCAAACTCTTTGAACGTCCAACTGCTCATAACCGCGCGCATATTACAACTGTCCGATAGGGCTTTCGCGTGGCTGCACAATAGTTTCTTCAATCGGAACAAGTATAGAAAATCATAAAAACTGCGTAGTCCTTTCCCCAGCACTTCCTGGGCTTCGTAGCAGGCCGATATGCACACGCCGGCCGCTATATGCGCCGAGGAGCCATGCTCCCCAAGATACGACAAAAGAAGACCAGATCCCGTGCCGATAGCAACTGCTACAACATTCGCCCGAGTATAGACACCGCGAATATATTTGACAACCTGACGTAAGTCAGTCGGGTCTCCGAAACCCTGAAGTTTTGGTGACGTTAGAAAGCTGTTGGCGTGTCCCCGGCGGTTGAAGACCACGACCCGGAAGCCACGATCTGATGCTGCCTGCGTGAGACTGCTCACACTTGTGGCATCGCTGGTCAGATCAGGAATGATGATCAGTATTGAACTCGTTTCGCGAATTCGACGGTCCAGCACGAGGGCCCAGTCAAGGGATACGACACCCCGATCTCGCATTAGCAAATACTCCCGATCGTAGCGAACTGCCGGTCTGGAGAGGAGGAAGTTCGAGACGATAGTCTGCACGTGTTGGTTGTGCAGCCAAAGCGGCGGCCGGAAGGGGGTGCACAATTGTCGACATTTTTTTAAGATGTGTGCTGCTAAGGCTGAATCCTTGTAATATATAACTGGCAGGATTTCGCGAGCCTTAAACAGCGATTTGCTGTAGACGATCAGTGTTATTATGGCCCCGAGAAGGGTCACTAGGAGCGGGGTTGGGAAACAGAACAAAGTGCATAAAAATGTCGACATCGTTATTAGTCGTTGGTTGAACATCGGCACGATTTAATAAAACAATTTAGTACTTATTTTTTGCATATATATATATATATATATATATATATATGTGTGTGTGTGTGTGTGTGTGTGTGTGTGTGTGTGTGTGTGTGTGTGTGTGTGTGTGTGTGTGTGTGTGTGTGAGAGAGAGCAGGGGTGTAGGTGTGTACGGAGTGGATGGGATTTATAGATAGGAAGATTGTTTTTATTTATTCTATTTGCATGGTCGAGAACAAACAATTATACATATATAACATATAAAATTATGTCGGTTGCTTTTCCGAAATTAGACCCATGTATAATTGCATCTGAAACATCGCTATTTGATCATGACTAGACTTTCTTTTTTTTTTTCCTTTTTGATGAGTTTTCTTTCTTCGGCAATGATCCTTGTTCGAATATTATGCCTTCTTACGGAAAATACTTATTCCGGCTAGGGATAATAATAAGCTTGATTTAAAAATTTGTCTTTACTGCCCTGATGATAGTGTTATTTTTTATGATTCAGATCGACATCCCTCGGTTTCGAACGAATTAATTCTGAAGATATAACAAAATAAATACATTTATTAAAAAATATTCACACATAAAATTAAAATATTGTTTGGTTATTGTTTTTTCCCGTTAAATTGACAAAGAAAATCTCGTCTATAATGACGAGGAGAATGATTTTTATTGAAAACAATTGAGCAAGATTTGGAAATACGTGTGTGTAGAGCGTGATTTATCAATCTCTATTTTAAGAGGGGATGATTGTCTGTTTATATACACACATTATGTTATGGACCTTCTCTAAATTATATATATATATATATATATATATATATATATTATATTACATTATATATTATATTGCATTATATATTATATATATTATATTATATTGCATTGCATATTATATATATTATATTATATTGCATTATATATTATATTACATTGCATTATATATTATATTATATTATATTGCATTATATATTATATATATTATATTATATTGCATTATTTATTATATATATTATATTACATTATATATTATATATATTATATTACATTATATAATCTATATATTATATTATATTGCATTATATATTATATATATTATATATTATATATATTATATTGCATTATATATTATATATATTATATTGCATTATATATTATATATATATTATATTGCATTATATATTATATATATTATATTGCATTATATATTATACATATTATATTGCATTATATATTATATATATTATATTGCATTATATATTGTATATATTATATTACATTATATATTATATATGTTATATTGCATTATATATTATATATATATTATATTATATTACATTATATATTATATATATTATATTACCTTATATATATATATTATAATACATTATATATTTTATATTATATTACATTATATTACATTATGTATATATTATATTACATTATATATATATATATATTATATTACATTATATATATATTATATTATATTACATTATATATGTATTATATTACATTATATATATATTATATTATATTACATTATATTACATTATATATAATTTTAAAGGTAAACAATGAGAATGATTGACGAATGCAATGGTATTTATTTAAAGTTTATCAATGTGTAAATCAATGTCATACATTAAAAAATATATGATGCAGTTTTGTAAATAGTTACTAATAGTTAAGGGATGGTATCTTTAAAACATTCATATACTGTATTATGGGTTGTAGCGTTAAAACTTATGCATATATTATATTATATATAAATATGTAACTACATATGTATATAAATTAAATCACTTTGAACTCTGACGAGACCTGTTAACGTTGAAATGTTGGACGACCAGCATGGCCTTTTCTTTAAGTACATGTGTGTGTGTGTGTGTGTGTGTGTGTGTGTGTGTGTGTGTGTGTGTGGATGGATATGCAGGTGCGTGTGGTTAGATGATTTATCGATACCCGTTAATCAATGGCAGGGAAAAAACAAAGAATTCTGGTTTTGTGACTGAGATTTTGTATTTCTTTGTTTATCCCTGGCAAAATAATTACTGCGCGTATGTGAATACATATATCAAAATTCACGCGAAATTTAGGTTTTAAAAACAACAACAACAAAAAATATGTCGCAAGAAATTCCGGACGAAGGTCAAACTAGATGAGAATTACATGAATGAGTTTTTCCTAATAAATGTGAGTGTGTCATTTGTCTCAGTTTTTGGTAGATCATATATAAAAGGGGGAGGGGGAGACACGAAGATAATTGGATGAGTACTTTTGTTTCGAAGCTTAAACATTATTTGTGGATTAATTGATAGTTTTATTTTCATGATCATGAACCAACGCACCTGCGCCGAACCTTTTATGCTATATTCGGATTTTTCTGAGAAAATATAGTTTTATTGTTTTCTAACTAGATATCTTTATATATATATATATATATATATATATATATATATATATATATGGGGGGGTATAGATATTCTTATATATATATATTTATTTATTTATTTTAAATGTATATATATAATTTTTTATTTATATATATTATTAATATATTTATATTTTAAATATATATATATATATTACTGTAGAAATACGCTTTATTCACTTATATTTCCTTTTTATATAGACCAATCCTTATTTAAGAAGCTCAATGTGATTACAGAGCATATAATGAATGAATGACAAAAGTCTATATTCCAAAGTTCATGATGTTGACCATTTTACAATTTATTCCTTTAATTCAGTTGACACTTTATGTATATATATATATGTGTGTGTGTGTGTGTGTGTGTGTGTGTGTGTGTGTGTGTCCCCTCTCGAATAGTGCTTAAATACTTGATGATTTCCTACAGCAATAAAAAACTTGTGGTTAACAATTATAAATGATATCAACTTCTAAAACTACAACGTCCACGTGGATGCAAATTTGTAAAAATAATTCCGATCCGGTTAAAGTATTTTCCCGGAAGGTCAGATCGAATTATATTTTATTGTTCTTCATAGCATATTGTAACGATATGCCAATGGCACTAATGAAATAGAATCAAATATGTACTATATAGGAAGAAAGTTACCGATGACAAAAAAGTGGACTAAATTTACTTGATGCCTTGGAGTATGTGATAGATAATGTTTTATATGGTTATGTCTAATACAACTGTGTTTTATATATGCAATTATTTTTTTCTATTGTGTGTGTGCTTGTGTATTATGTACGCGGCTACATGACTGTCCAAATTGATATTTTCTCAGACTATGGACTCGAATACACCAAGTACAATTTTTGTTGTATTCTATTTGTCCAAATAACGAGAGGTAAAGTATGAACTTGCTATTTTAACTCGAGGATATTTGTACCATAGTCACACTTGTCTAATAATCAGTTTCAATGTGTTACGATATTAAATATTACATAAATAGGGTTGATATGCCGTAAAGCAGTTTTAGTACTAAAAATATTATTCTGTTACCTTTGTGTGCCTTACGTGTATTCAACGTGTTTGGTTGTGAGCGTGTCGTGTGTGTATGTGTGTATGTGTGTATGTGTGTGTGTATGTGTGTGTGTGTGTATAGTGTCTTGCGTGTCTCTCGTAAATATATGCAAGCGTTTTGCTTGACCTTTGTGACCTTTTAAGCGGGTGTGTGTATCAAGATGAGAAGGACTGAATGTGAGAGTGGGATATTATTAGTTTTTGAAATGTGTCCTTTTGATCTTCGGGGATTTAAAAAAATAAAAGTTAGTATATGGTTTAATTTTTGATTTATACAAAACAAAAAAACGAGAAAGACAAGGAAACGGCTTAAGAAAATAAGTTTGTAGTCTTTGGCAATTCGTCTTCTGATTATTTTTTCTTTTGGATTTTTTTTTTTTTTTTAGTCTTTTAGGAATACAGTTCCACCTAATTAGCGCAATTATCCGTTTATGCTACAAGCTATTCCGATTACGTTTATATATCACAGAGCGCGGACGCGCGCATGCAAGTGCACACGAAATACGAAATGACGTCACTGTAAGGAAAAGACTATAAAAAGAAGAGAGAACACGTTAGAGAAGCCGATTACGTGAGAAACGTAACAGCCGTAAGGAGAAGTCACGTGTGGCAGGCAAATAAGGAAATAAATGCCGTTGTTACACGAAAAACTGAGTTTGAGTTATTCCTTTGTCTTGGTCTACTTTGCGACGTAGACTGCTACAACGTATTGGATCGCATGTGGAAACATATGAATAACCTAAAAAAAAAAAACGGAAGTGACGTCATACAACTAGGATAAAATATTTTTTTCTTTCTAATTACTGAATTAAAAAATGCGAAAAAGTGAGAAAATAATCAATAATAATTTACATTAAAACTTTTCTTAGATCAATTTAAAAAAATAAATAAATAAAATTTTCAATAATCATTACCAGTTCAAGGTGTGACTCATGTTTCTACATGAACGGCCTAAAAACCCGTAGACGGAAGTGACGTCACACAACTAGTCCTTTTTCTAATTGGCAAATAAAAAAAAATGCGAGAAGTTCAAACAGAAAATAATCAATAATGATAAATTAAATCTAAACTTTTTTTTTTAATTTTAAACTTATTTTTTCTTATTTTCACTTCAAAAATCAATTTTTCAATATTTATTTTCAGATTACGAAGTACTTTTCCTTTACTCGTCTCACTTTTTAGAAAACAGACTTTTAACAGAAGTTTCCCAATCACGCTTATACATTAACAAGCCTAGAAATATATGCGCATATATAAACAAAAGGTAAACGCCCCTCCTTTGCCTGTTAGATTGTTTTGTTTTTTTTTTTTACATGGTAGTCACCACTTATCAAGGCCTGAAAGCCACTCGTGGATAAGGGTTATTGCGTGTACAGTAATCAATGGGATAATATCGTAGTAATCGTTAGTAATGGAGATTTGATAAAGTGTCTTACTTAAGGGGGAGGTTTATCAGGAATTTGTTTATGTTGGACTTGAAGACACCCAAGTTGTAGTCAAGTGGGAAACAGGCAAATGGAAGAGAGTTCCACAGGCGTGCACTTCTAGAGTGTTGACGAAAGATAATCGTAGGCGCAAAGAGTAAAGGGATAGCTGATTAAGTGTCGGATATAAAGGGGAAGCAGCCTAAAATCTATGGCTCTGATTTATTGATTTTGTGTATGTATTGATTTTGTGTATTTATTGATTTTTGGTATTTATTGATTTTATCTATCTTTTTGTTTTTAGGCAGTAAACTCGGATCTTGTTTCACCTCGCCTCACATAAAAAAATCCTCGAGCTGTAGAAATCATCGCATGTTTTAAAAATAAATAATAAAAAATAAAATTAATTTTTAAAATGTGATAAAGATGCTTCGTCTGTAACGAAAACTACGTCACAGTTTTCAAAGAGATCACTGTGTATTCTTACATGTTTATTTTCTGAAAGTGGAGCAAGATGTCATACGATAAATTATATCCGGGTTCCTGGCACTTCACAGTACGTAATCTATGTATTAATACGATAGCGTATGTGTTATTTTGTGTGTCACACTTGCATCTTTTTTCTTCCGAGTGACTGTCGATTAATTGTTATGACCTTCCATTTATTGTAATAAATAGTTTTACCAAGAATTCTTCATAAGTTTTAGTTTCGGTTTGATATATAGCTGATGGAAGTCAAGTCATCTGGGGGGGGGGTATTATTGATAATTTTAGTTTTGGTTTTTATTATAGCTGAACGAATTCAAGTTATATATATATATATATATATATATATATATATATATATATATATATATATATATATATATATATTCTTCGTAAGTTTTGGTTTCGGTTTCGATTCAAGCTGTTGCACTCAAGTCATAGGAATATTTTTTATAATTTTTTGCAATCACAACTGTATAATATGTAAGAATCGATAGAATATTTACTCTAATAATATATATGAAATCTGCAAGAATTAAAATATCATATTTAAGCGTATTTTACGACCGGGCTACGCTGGCAATTCCGGCTACCTTAGATAAATATTTTTGCAGTTTAAACAAAAGAGCCACAATAGTATGAGGGTGTCTTATCCAAAGAATGCCAACATCAATATATTACATATGAAAAAGTTCGCCGTGGAATTTCCACAGGTTCCGCTCGTCAAAATAAGTGTTTTCTGTTATTTGATATTCGAGTGTTTCTGTTGCTTTGATAGTTTGATAATATAAGTATTGTTTTTTTTGTTGTTTTTTAATTTCTACTTATATTTATTAAGCAATAAAGGACACTCCGATTTGTTCGGCTTAAAACGAATCGTCCATGTTAGAACAAAAGGGGATAATTCGCATATCACTTACATAATTAGTTACATAATATTTTTCAATGTATAACTAATATGAAGGAGTCCATTGTTTCATTGTCTCATATGAATTTTATATAGTTTATCTTTAATTATATCAAATATATATTAATGTTTTTATGGGATTTCTTCGTTTATTTTATGTATATCCGGTAAAAATCACAGTTTGCATACATTTGTGTTGCCAAATTCCCAATTGTTTTATGGTGTATGAAAAGTTTTATATTTAATTTGGTAAAATATGTATCATTTGTATATTTGTTGGGTTAGATGAATAGTTTTTTAAAATATTTTTAGCGGGTTAGATGCGCATATTTTTATTTTTATTTTTTTTTGTCAGGTGGGATACCCCACTACTTAAATTTTCAGCGCGTAATTTTGTATATTTATTGATTTTGCGTATTTATTGATTTTGTGTATTTATTGATCTTGCGCATTTATTGATTTTGCATATTTATTGATTTTGTGTATTTATTGATTTTGCGTATTTATTGATTTTTGGTATTTATTGATTGTGTATATTTATTGATTTTGCGTATTTATTGATTTTGTGTATTTATTGATTTTGTGTATTTATTGATTTTGTGTATTTATTGATTTTTGGTATTTATTGATTTTGTATATTTATTGATTTTGCATATTTATTGATATTTTGTATTTATTGATTTTGTGTATTTATTGACTTTGTATATTTATTGATTTTGCGTATTTATTGATTTAGTGTATTTATTGATTGATTTTGTATATTTATTGATTTTGTGTATTTATTGATTTTGTGTATTTATTGATTTTTGGTATTTATTGATTTTGTGTATTGATTTTGCGTATTTATTGATTTTGCGTATTTATTGATATTGTGTATTTATTGATTTTGTGTATTTATTGATTTTGTGTATTTATTGATTTTGTATATTTATTGATTTTGTGTATTTATTGATTTTTGGTATTTATTGATTTTGTGTATTTATTGATTTTATGTATTTATTGATTTTATGTATTTATTGATTTTGTGTATTTATTGATTTTTTATATTTATTGATTTTTTGTATTTATCGATTTTGTATATTTATTGATTTTGTGTATTTATTGAGTAAAATGCTCGGTTTTGCCCTTTTCCAGGCAAATGCGTTGTTTTTTTTTTAATTTTTTTTACTGCGTAAAATGCCCAGTTTAAACAAAATTATATTAAGTGATATAAGCAATATTTTCGTATTTTATGCAATTCAAATGTGGATTTGTAAAAAAATAAAAATGTATGGGGTAGAATGAGTACTTTTGTTTTTTCATCGAATGATATAAAAAGTTATTTTGTATTTTTTACGGTTGTCTTTACTACACAAAGGATTGTATTTTTTGTATGACTCAGATCGATATGCTTCTGTTTCGAACGAATTAATTATGAAGAAATAACAAAATACATTTATTAAAAAATATTCACATATAAAATAAAAAATATTGTTTAGTTATTGTTAATATAATATATTTCAGTTTATAAAGTACTGTACTTCAACTCGTCTCACTTTTTAGAAAACAGTCTTTTAGTAGAAGTATCCCAACCACGCTTATATATTAAGAAGTCTAGAAACATATACGCATATATAAACAAACAAAAAACGCCCCCTTTTTTCTCTTAGAGTGTTGGCGCAAAGAGTAAAGGGATAGCTGATTAAGTATCGAATACAAAGGGAAAGCAGCCTGTGTAGCATATGTACATATATTTTTTTTCATAAGTTTTGGTTTTGGTTTCGATTTAAACTGATGCACCCAAGTCATATGAATATATATACATTTTTTAAATCACAACTTTATAATATATAAGAATCGATAGAAAATTGACTCTATAATAATATATATGAAATCTGCATAAATTAAAATAGCATATGTATTGTTATTGGGTTAAATTCGCAGTTTTTTATAAGTATTTTTAACACGTAAATGCGCAGTTTTTATTTATTTTTTTTGAGATAGCAGGGTTTTTTTGTATTTTATCAAATATGATAAACAGATTTTTATTTTCTACGTTTGAAATGCTTAGTTGTTTTTTGTTTGTTTTTTTTTGTTTTTTTTTTTTGTATTTTCCTGGTCAAATGCGTAACTTTTAAAATATGTTATTTCGTTAAACCGACTACTTTTTTTTTTTTTAAATGACCTCATATAATAATCAGTTATTTCGTATTTCCTCCTGTTTTATTGCGTCAGATATGCATTTTAAAAATACTTTTATCGAGTAAAACTTTTTAAAATACTTTCTACAGTTCATAAATTGTTGTATTTTTTTATCTAGCAAAATTTGTAAAAAGCGCAGTACTTTCAATTTTTATTAAGAATTTTTTGCATGTTTCCGGGTTAGACGATTTAAAGTTTTTAATGAGAAAAAATTTCTGTGGGGTATTTGGGAGGGGGCTCGGATGTGTGATTCTTTGTAAAACTTTTGTATGTCTATAGAATAAGACGCGAGTTGTTTTTATCAATACCAAACGATCCGGATTTTAAAGAGAAAATGAACTTTTATTCATTATAGAGCTACAAACTAAGATTGTTTTAAAATAAACGACATATAATTAAAAAAAAAAATGATGGAGGTTTGAAATCAAATCAAAAATTTTCCAATGCGTAAAATGTGCCAACTTTCGTTCAATAATTATTTATACGTGTATACGCGTGCAAATACGCTTATAGTTTTCATCGAACACAATTACAGGGGAGGAACAATTGCACGACACATCTGTGATCCTTGTTCGCACGTCTAATATTTTTGCCATAAAATCGATTAAGCAGTTATTGGTGAATGTTGTATCTGAGCCCTTCTTTTTATAAAGTCAAACATTACCGAAGTTTTTTTTGTTTTTTTTTTACACAGGCATCACCGCATTATCAAGGCCAAGAGACCACTCAAGGATAAGGGTTAAGAGTTTAACTTTATAAAGTGGATCCAATATTTCCTTTATCTTTCACACAAATAATTTTTAAAACAAAACTTCCATATTTAAATCAGATCCATCAGGCAGTGATCACAAATATTTTAGTCTGTGCTTTTTTTTAAAATTATATCCCCAATCAATGTGAACATTTTTTTTTTATATTATCATATTATATTATTACATTTTATTATATTTCCAGTCAATGTGAACATTTTATTATATATTTAACGCAGATTCAGCCATTGCTAAATAATGGGTTTATGAGATTCTATTCACAATTTATATAACACCACATATGTGTGTGTGTTTGTGGGTGTGTGCGCGCGCGCTTATCTCCATCTCTTCGAGTCTTTCTGCTGGTTTGATATTTTGATAATACAAATATTTTATTTTTTTTTTTTACTTTCTAATTATATTTATAAAGCAATTAAGGACACTCTGATTTGCTCGCCTTAAAATGAACCACCCATATTAGAAAAAAAAGGGAGATAATTCACACATCACTCACATATTAGAGATATTTTCATAAATATTAACAATTATTATTATTTTTTTTTTCATGGATGAAGAGATTTCAGAATCATGAGATCTTACTCATAATTAAGAATACATTTAAATTTATTATAGGAGGATCATTTGTTTCCTCGTACTACGACTCATAAATATAGCTAACTATGCCAGAATTCGAACCAATGGCCACATAGGCTATAGTCGAGTGTGTTAACCGCTACGTTACGAAATCTCTGAAAAAATGTACGTGCTTATTTACTGCTTATCAAGTTATGTCGTAATAGTTTTGCTGTTATTTTTAGCGATATATATATATATATATATCTGTGTGTGTGTGTGTGTGTGTGTGTGTGTGTGTGTGTGTGTGTGTGTGTGTGTGTGTGTGTGTAAGGAGGTAGTATAGCTATGAAAATGATTGCTAATATATATATATATTCATAAAAATATTATAGTTGTAAAACCACTTTAAGTAAAAAAGTTGAGCCCTCTTTGGGAAATTAATAAGAAAAGACGGTCAACCTGCACACTTTTTGAATGTTTATTGTTTAATTTTAAAATTTTCTCATATGACTGATCATATTTTAATCTATAAAATAGTATATTATGCTTTCATTTATCCCTTTAGAAATATCGAGTTTTCCCTTTTGTTTTTTGTTGCAAGCTGATAAAATTCGTAGAAATAGACCCAAAGATATTTTTAACAAGTTTGAAATAAGCTATATATATATATATATATATATATATATATATATATATATATGTGTGTGTGTGTGTGTGTGTGTGTGTGTGTGTGTGTGTGTATGTGTGTGTGTGTTTCTAAAATTTATACAACAGCAGCGAAATGCAATGTGTTTTGTTTATAAATTAAACGATTGGGACATTTTAAAAGTGGCGATCAATGTCTATACAAAAACATGGAGATATGATTTATGGGCACAGATCCCTGTCTTAGAGGCAGAACTGTCGGCTATAAACTGGTTGTAGGTCCGATTCTTGGCTTTGGATGGATGCTATTATAGCCACGCTGAAGAGGTGTGATAGAGCGAAATAATTAACCCGTGTCTAATTATATAATAGCTACCCGTGCCTAATTATATATATATATATATATATATATATATATATATATATATATATATATATATTAGGAGAGAAATTTAAGCTTAATTATTTTTCTAATTAAAAATGCTAACATTTATGGTTTCTTGAGTTTTAAATATAACTGAATTAAAAAAAAAGTAGAATGAAATTATTTCTGTCAAAACTTAAACATGTGGAGAAAATATTAATAAACTCTAAATAACGAATATTAATTAATTACTAATCTATTCTTATAGTCTAAATCTTGCCTGCGAATAACAATACCAACGTGAAAGCTTCACCTGCACAATTAGACAATCATTGATCGAATTATTAAAATTAGGAAGTCCTAACGATGTAATACGAAAAAATCCAATGTTCTTGAAAATTTGACGAGTATACTAGACTTGATGTAAATGATTTTCAGACCCTTACTTTTATCATCGACCTTGAATAACAAATGAAGTTTGTTTTCAAATGGCGATATGATTAAAACCGTCGTGAACCAAAGAGATGCATCAAAAAAAAGCTTATTTAGCTTTGCGTCGAATGATTTTCACGTGATGCGACGTCTGGTGGACAGGACGGAATTGACAAATTATTATAAGATTAAGATATGCCTAAAATATAACGTTATCTTGTCTGATTTTAAAAGTCAAACCCAGACAGCAGTCTGTCTGATATATCGATACTTGATTTGACTAGCCTATTTTACGTGGGGCATTCATGGCTGAAGCTTGGTGGACAAGTCAGGCAAAGATTGAAAGTTTTCTTTTCATAACCAATATGCTCGGATTTCAGAAAGTATGTAGAATTTTATTTCAAATGATAAATTACATTTTGCTTTTGACTAGCTAATTTTTATTTGTTATTGTTTTAGAGTGTTGGTACTGGTACTAATGGAATAACGTACTTCTCCGCAATAAAAAAGGGTACCAATATAGACGACTTGTAATACGAATGATTTAAATAATGATCTAAAGTTTTAAAAGAAATCAGTGAGGGGGATAACTCATATTTCGGATTGGTGAATATAATAGAAGTTATCTATTTATATACAAACAAATAGCGAATATAATAGGCGTTATCGGTTTATATACAAACAAATATGAATTTAAAAGAGTAAAATATTTTTACTGTATCCCGGCCAACGCCGAATAGATACAACTAGTAAGCTAGTATATATATATATATATATATATATATATAGATATATATATATATATATATATATATATATATATATATATATATATATATCTGGTGTTGTACAAAACGAGACTTGAAATAATATCACTATGTATGTCTGAAGATAGGAATGATTATGAGAGATGCCTATGTCCTCGTGATCTTTTGAATCGTGTCAAAAATAAAAAATGGCGCTTAAACTGTTCATGTTTATCAACAGCTATAGATTCTCATTTTTTTTAAACTTTATTAAAGACTATACAAAGGGAGGTAATTCGATACGTTGCTAATGCTTTTAAAGAGATCGTAATGGGGTTATGGGACAGTCTTCAATATTTTATATTGATTATGGGATTTTTTTCCCCGATTCCGATACAATTACAGATTCCTATTTTTAAAAACAATTAAATATCGAGTTTTTTTAGTTGTTGTTGTTTTTTTTTATTTTACTTTGTGATTACCGCAAAAAAACAATGTAACATGTGTATATATTTTCATGAACGTAACAAACGTAACAAACGTAGGTGACGCTATAGAATTTTTAGTTTCACTCGTCGTTTTAAAATGTATTATTGAACGTTTATTGTTAATTACGAGCAATGGAAAATGAAGTTTGGAACAAAAAACAAAAGGCAATTAACAGAATCGTTTTTGATATGGGAAAATAATCACAATTTCTTCCGATTCCGATACCGATTCTAAGACCATGAAGTGTTCCGATTTTTCGGATTCTGATCAATCCTCCCAACACTATTGCATATATTACACAGAATCATTAAATGTTTAACTCAGTTTTAATATAAAAGCAAAGACATCTTTGTAACTCAGACACTATGACTTATTTATTCATGTGTTTTGTTTCTTACGTCTTCCATCGTTTTTCTTAAATTTAAACCAGGTTCGAGTTTAACTTAGATACTTTTAAAATGACGCAGTTTTATACAAATGATAAATATTTACAAAATACGTCGAGGTCAGTCCAGCAAATTAAAAAAAAAATGAAATAAAATACTTGTGATAAAGAGTTATAATAAACTTGCTGGTAATTATGGTCTCTTTGGTTATCACATTAAAGAGTTATACAAAGGGAGTTAATTAGGTGAGCCGTTAATATTTCCAATCTTAAAGAGGGTTTGCCGTGGTTTTGATAGAGCCTTCAATATTACAGATATATCATAGAGTTATATTATGAAAAGACGGCTAAGTCAGTTTGAACAGTACATATGATAAAATGCTATATTAGAAACATATAAAATCGTTTTTTTATATGCACAGAGATGACCTTTCTATACACCAGTCATAAATGCGGAGTCGTCTCCCTTTGAAAATATTTTAACAGAAAATTAATAAAATCCTTTTTATATGCATATAGATGACCTTTCTATACACCAGTTATAAATGCAGTGCTGTCTCCCTTTGAAATAGTCTACCAGAAAACAATAAAATCCTTTTATATGTATAAAGACGGCTTTATGTGCAAAGATAATGGTCGATTGCGGGTGCGATATTACAACTATAATGCTGATAATGTCCTCCTTTTTCGTTCCTTTAGATAATTCGACTAAAGCGCATATTAATTTTGTATATCTATTTACTTGTTTCCCTCGAGAGTTATTCGCTCGATTCCCCGCGAGGTCAAAGACACAATGTGGGGAAAAAAATCTAGCTCCCCTTAAAAGCAACACATTGGATTAATACAAAAATAAAAATTGCGCCAGTCGTTTTTTATTGACAGAGGATAGACAATGTTAGTCTCCAAACAGATACTACACTTTGTTCCTAGGCTAATTATGGTAAGGGAAATTTATGCAAATATGTCAAGTAATATGGTTAATTTATTCGGTACGTTTTAATGAATAGGCATCAAGAAGAATGTCAGTACTTACGTAGTAAGTCCGTGGTATTTATTAAAACTATCAGAGTAAAGTGTTCGTCTGGTTTAGAGAAATAAATATGATCGTGAATAATGTTTTTAATGATTCATCTTTTCTTATAGTTTCACGATGTGTAACAATACATTTCCATGATAAAAAAAATATAGGTTAACTGGTATTATAAGTGTCAGCAAGAAGTTCGTGATCAGGTTTTAGATAATTCAAACAAATCAGACAAAGCTTTGTAGCCTTGTGACTTTAATCTTATCTTTTTTATATATACAAAGTAAAGCTAGATCTCCTTTTGTGTGTGATTAATACGTTTTCATTATATATAAGGTATATACTTAATTCTTGTTAGCCAGTCATTTAGATCGAATGTTGATCCATGTCTTGACTGTCTTTTTCTATATAAACTTTGGTAAAAAAAAAAAGGAGAAAAAAAAACAGAAAACAGGTAAAGTATCCGTTAGTGCAAGGCACCTATATTCATAAAATAAATCACGCTTTTTGACTTAAAAAAAAAACTAATTTCCGCAGTTACAAAGTCAAATCACATTTAAATCCTATATTTATGAACCAATAAAGTGAATATTGTCAAATAAGACGTGCCTAAAAATTACACTCATAAAATAAATTACCACATTTTGTGCAAACAAAGGCTCCAAAAATACTTTTAAATGAGAAAAATATCAAGTCACATAATATCTTTACAGCTACCAAGAACTTTCAATTTACGAAACATATTTTTATGGGACTGCTTCCCTGTGGATTACAACATGGTCATCTTCAAATCCATTAATACTTGTTTATAAATTGTCCTCATAAGAAATAAAACGTGATTTATTTCTATTTATCAATGATTTTTTTTCCTTTAATAAAATTATTTTGTGAGAAATAAACCATTTGTTAATGTCGGGTGCACAATTATAACTATACCCGTGAAAACTGTATACGTTTTAATAACGTAAACCAATAGTTTATAAATAGTTTTCTTTAATAAAAAAAAATGGCGAAAAATAAGTTAGCAGATGTGTGCATTAATGTCAAATGCATTAATCATAAAACGTACAGTTTTATTTCTTTAAATAACTGCAGATAATCGAATATAGATTTTTTTTGTCTTTAATTTGTAAAGTATTTTTTTTTTAAATAAATTTTAAAATACATCATGTACAAGTGTACGTTTTGTTTAGAAGTCTAGTGACGTCATGGCGATTGTTTGTTGGCTTTCTGGGTTATCTGATAGCGATGAAATAAATAAATTAAATAACAAGAACACATGCGTCCAGTTCCGGTAGTAGGCTAATAGACAATATCGGATGTATTGAGTTTCCGGTTTATATATATATATATATATATATATATATATATATATATATATAGAGAGAGAGAGAGAGAGAGAGAGAGAGAGAGAGAGAGTGTGTGTGTGTGTGTGTGTGTGTGTGTGTGTGTAACCCGGATATATAAGACTTCTAATCCGGGCTCCTACAACTCTCTTATATCCGGGCCACGCTATACCAATGTTCTTATATTCGGGGTTTCTTATGTCCGGGTCACCCTGTAGATTAACACAGGCTCAAATTTGGGACCAGAGAAAATCTCTGTTGTATCCGTTTTTCTTATATTCGGGTATCTTATATCCGGATAACCCTGTACATTAACATAGGCTCTAATTTGGGACCACAGAAAATCTCTCGTATATATGTTTCTCTTATATTCGGGTTACACTGTATGCATATATATATATTTGGTGGATTTTGACTGTTCGGAATATCGGCAAGAGAAGAAACTCTCTATTTGACAAAAAGATTGTCACTTGCGTTATATTTCATGTATACTCAAAATTCAAACTGCATCATGGGATATTAATCCTCATTATGTTTAAAAGTAAAATATATTAAAACAAACAGATTACCCGTTTATGACTGTTAAGTGTTATTAAATAGCCGTAAACAATGTTCTTAATTCTTAGATTTCTCAAAGAATTTCACAAAGTATTAATTATATATATGTGTGTGTGTGTGCGTGTGTGTGTATAATGTATTAAATATATATAAAAAAGGAAGATAATCAAGGATGTCTTTAATATCACGTACTATAGTTGCAATAAAAGATGTTAAACATTGAAGGCTTTATACAATTAATAATACGCATAGATCAAACAGATATACAAAAGGAGTTAAATCAAGTAGATCTTTAATACCATGTATTATATAGTTATAATAGAAATGCTAATAATGAAAGTCTTTAATATATTTAATAATAAACAGTTATAATAACATGTATTATATAGTTATAATAAAAGATATCGATCGTCGAATTCGTTAATATAATTAATAATATTAATGTATGACGGAGTAGACCCAGGAAAGTAGAAAAAAGAACAAATGCACGCGGTGTGGAATGGGGTCGTAAGACGTCTTATGGAATAGGGGGTAAAATGTGAGCTACTCCCTCTGTAGGTTATGACGATGATGAAGATGGCGCTCCTAGGAAAAAATGTAATGTTTTGATATTACGGAATAATGTGCCTGTAATGGAGTTCTATAGTTATATAAGGTAATAGCTAATAGCGTAAACATAAAAGATTTTGTGTGCTATCTATTAATGTAAACATACGGTATTTTGGTCCAGTGGGAAAAAATTGCGCCTCTTTTATTATATACAAGATTAAACAGTTATAAAATACTATTATATAATACTTATTATATGGTTATGATAAAAAAGGTAACCATTGAAGTTTTTAATATGATTAATATTATTCAAAGAGTAGGCACTTTTAAATATCTTAGACGTTATTTCCCTCTTTGTTTGGAATGACGTTTTAGTTTTTATTTATAAAGCTCGACTTTAAACTAAATCCGTACGAATTGACAAACGAAGAGACGTTCGAGAAACAATGGCGTAAAATTAAAATCATATAACAAACAATCGATCCGTATTCAATCATCAATCGACCGGACAACAAAGCGTGGGAGTTCTTTAAGCCAACTCCCCTGTGCCCGCCATTGATCTGTGCAAATATTTGGCTTGTTTTAGAAAACGTGATTACCAACTCTCGCGAGAATAGAAACGACGAGACCTGGCTTTTCACACGGCGTTATATACGGTAACGTTATCTTCGGTAATGGCGACAATAACTTGGTTATTTTTTTAGCGAATTAAAGTGATTGCGCATATATATATATATATATATATATATATATATATATATATAGAGAGAGAGAGAGAGAGAGAGAGAGAGAGAGAGTACTTCTACAGGTTTGAGTGATTTCTACTTTGGCGTTTGCAAGTATCCGTATTAAAGATCTAATTTGGGAGGCTGTAGTTTCGTTTTAAGCGTATATAATTAGTGCAGAGATTGCTCTTATTTAAAATATATATTTGTTTAGGGATAGATAAAAGCAAAAGAGACTATAGATGGATAGATATATAGATAAATATTGTCTGAGATAGCTAGATAGTTTGATAGGAAGCGAATTAATAAATAAATATAATATATTTGATAGAGAGTAAAATAGATGTAGAAGAACAGACTTATTCAGTAGATAGGTAAATATATGTACATGTATCTATATGAGTATTTGAGGAAAAGTTTACTTTAATAAACTTAATTAGGAAAAAGATAGATATATAGATATAAATAAGTTCGGACAGAGAGATAGATAAAAACGGAAAGATAGATAGATAGATAGATAGATAGATAGATAGATAGATAGATAGATAGATAGATAGATAGAGAGGAAGTGGTTACAGATAAAATGTTATTTCAGAATAAAGTAGACACCAATAGGTTGGACCAGACGGATAGATAGAAAATATAGAAAGGGAACAGATAGAGAAATAGATAGATAGTTAGGTAAATAGATAGAAAGGAAGATAGATAGATAGATAGATAGATAGATAGATAGTATGGTAGATAGATAATAGATGGATAGTTAGGTAGATAGATAATAGATGGATAGTTAGGTAGATAGATAATAGATGGATAGATAGATTAACAGATAGATAGATAGATGGATAAATAGATAAATAGATTGATAGATAAATAGATTGATAGATAAATAGATAGATAAATAGATAGATAGATAGATAGATATGAAGTTCTAAAAGATAAATTATTTTACTAGATTTAAATTAAGTAGATATTTTTAGATAAATATATTTTACTATAGACCTGAAATGTATGTAGTGTTTTAGACAACAGCAGATTCACTGGCAAGTATTTCAACAATTTCCACAAAATGGAAATATTTTTATCGGCATAAAGATAGCTTTTATACAGATTAATCGATAAATAACAGGTGCGAGATTACAATTACAATTGTGTAAATTACATTCCTTATATTTCTTTTTCGAACCTTACTCAAGCGAATGTTGACTGTCTATTTATGCGAAATGGGTCCTATATAATTGCCTCTCCCCCGAATACAGATTTAGACACCTGGTTGGTTTTAAATATGGGGGAGGGGCCATAAACTGTGAATTTTAGGCAAAAAGTATTGTTAGCACCCCCAACTACAAGTAGAAGTGTGACTTGTGTTCAACTAAATGCATACACAGTTGTTTCCAACAAAATAAGATATAAAAAAAACATTTAAATATATAATTCAAATTTTATTAAATATTGCATGCGATATTTCAAAGTAATGACTGCTTAATTCCTTTTTACCATTATTTTTTAAGTCATCTTTTTTTATCTTAATACGTTCCGATTAGATTGCAGTTCTGAATCTGGTATGGCAGCGAATATATTATCCTACTATTTTGGACTAATAACAAGGCACATTACCAGGTTAGATATTGAGAGCTACGTGGCTTTAAGAAACGGCAAACGTTTCTTCAAGCGTGATGTGAAAAGGAGTATGTAGTGAAAAAAATGAAATGTGGTCAAACTCTCTTGGGTTTTGTCTGAGGGAAGAGGCGGACGTGTTTTTAAGATCTCTTTCTCATGTGAGAATGGAAAAACTAACGTTATGACATTGTTTAATACTATGCAGTAAAATTACACTATATATATATGTGTGTGTGTGTGTGTGTGTGTGTGTGTGTGTGTGTGTGTGTGTGTGTGTATAAATTATAAATAAATATTATAATAATAAATATTATAAACCTCCAAAGCACCAATGTGTGTTGTAATTCTACAGGAGGACGATTGGTCAAACCACTCGTTGCTTCCTGAATATCGATCTCTCATTAACTTGAACTCTTTGTAAAAGAAATAGAAATGTGTTTGTTTAATTACGTAAATAAAACAGTACTTCCTTTTTTTTTTTTTTTAAATATTATTTCCGGAGAAAAAGAATGAAAGGAACAGTTTGCGCATTTGTTACTAGAAACGGTCTTTTACAAATATTGATGAACCTTTTTACCCGGGGGGGGGGATATCGTTTGATAATATTACTATGCAATAAAACTACAGTAAATGTTATTAATACCCAATACGTCAATGTTAGTCGTTTCAAAGAAATAGAAGATGAGACAGATAACGTATACACACTGCTACTGTTAAAAGCAGTGAGAGAAAATAAAATCTTATGTTGTTGCTACTATTAAAGGAAGAGAGACTACCTCTATATTCGCTGATACTACCAACCGTCACAGCAACATGTGTAATATAGGCTGGCAATATAAATTGTGTGGCAAAGATTCGTCCGCTACATGTAACTTGTATATGTAGCCACCTATCTAATATATTGTTTTAGGATCGTAAATCGAACTAACAGGTAGAGGTCGAGAACACAAAATATGCTTTCCCACTTATTGATATATTAAGTAATTTTTTTTTTTGCGTTATCTTCTCCGTTATGGATTATCTCCCTTGTAATAATCTGCTACACACAGCAGTGCACCGGGAACAATTTTGATGAGTACCCCATTTTCGTATTCGCCAGTAAATGAAAAATAGTAGATTAAAAATATTATAAAAAGGAAAATATATTGTAAAAGTGTATTTATATATTAAAAGGATGGCGTGTGTGTTATTTATTTTGTGTGTAACGCTGACATCCGAGTGACTGTCGTTTAATTTTTATGGAATTCCATTTCTTATAATAAATAATTTTATCAAGAATTTTACATAAGTTTTGGTTTCGGTTTCGATTATAGCCGATGGCGCTCAACTCATTTACTTTTTTTAATAAATAATTTTACCATGAATTTTTCATACGTTTTGGTTTCGATTTCGATTATAGCTGATGGCACTCGAGTCATTTATTTTTTTATAAATTATTTCACCAAGAATTCTTCATAAGTTTTGGTTTCGGTTTCGATTCAAGCTGATGCACCTAAGTCATATGGATATATGTTTTTATTTTGGAAATCACAACTTTATAATATATTAAAATCAATAGAACATTAACACTATAACAATATATACGAAAGCTACAAGAATTAAAATATCACATTTAAGCGTACTTTACGACTGGGATACGCCGGACGTCCCTACTAGCTTAGGTAAATACTTTTGCGTTTTTAACAAAAGAACTACAATAATATCAGAGCGTCTCCATTTACGCTAATCTATTTACGCTAATCTATAGAATGCAAACATCAATATATTACAAATGAATGAGCCCCTGTGGAATTTCTACAGGTGCCACTAGTTAAAAAATGATAATGTACTATTTTATCTATTTTTAATAAATAATATAATTTGTAGACTATTGGTTTTAATATAGAAGCAAATGAATAAAAATCGGACACGCTATATAAGAAAGAGTAAAAATGTGTATAATAAATATCTACGTCAGATATGAGAAACTGTTGTGTTTTTTTTATTTATGTGTATATCTGTAATGCTAAACTCTGATTATATTGGTTGGTTGGTTGGTTGGTTGGTTGGTTGGTCAGTTGGTTGGTTGGTTGGTTCGTATGTTGATTGCGCATTAAATATTTTAGACGGCGGTAGAAAAGGGAAACTGGGACAAGAAATGGCAGGGAATATGGTAATTGTAGCGGAAATTAATGTACATAAAGAGGAAAAGATAAAAAAGTAATAGCGTATGTTTGGCAGTGAGGTGCGAATGAGATCAGAAGTGGATGGGAGATTAGAGTAGAGGTAGTAGCAACAGTAGCAGTGTTAGTAGAAATAGCGGTGGCGTAAGAGGAGGTAAGATAACGACGTCATAAAATAAACGACGTAAATAAAGAGGAAAAGGAAAAAGAAGAATAAAAGAAACAAATAAAAAAACGAGAAAGAAGAAAAGTAGACGTACGATGTACCGACGTTGGCACACTTCTCACAAAATGTCTAATATTATATATATATATATATATATATATATATATATATATATATATATATATATATATATATATATGTGTGTGTGTGTGTGTGTGTGTGTGTGTTTACTTGTGAATTTGCACACGCACTTTTATATCTTTTTATAATATCCGTAAAGAGATATGACGTATGGAGATAGCAACGTCAACTTGTATATATACTAATAAATGTGTATACTCGTTCTGTGTACTTTAAATATGGGATCGTATCTGTTTAGATCAATAGCAATGACGTCATCAGTGATCTGATCTAAGTACACTTTTATAATATCAACAGTCTGATGTTCTCTGTGGAGCGAGTCACGCCGAATTAGAAATCAATTAATTATAATTTTCGTGCTCTGAAGATGCGTTTATTCGCTGAAACGCAATTGTATTCGTGTTAGGCAAGTTAAATGGCTATATAATAGAGACTTATAAAGTTCTGTGGGATTTGAACAGTTATTTGCCTTAAGTTAATTTTATGAATACAATGGAACTTTTGTTATAAATATATGTATGCATGCATGTGTGTATATATATATGTATGTATATGTTTATGTATATATATATATATATATATATATATATATATATATATATATATATATATGCGTATGTGTGTGTTTTCGTTTAAGTATGTGTATACTTGGTTTGTATGCTTTCTCGTGGTAGCTTGACTTTTCTTAAGCGCAATTACTTCAACGATCCGATTGTATAATTATACGTTATAATCTTAGCAAAAAAAAAAGATAGTATCTATGTTGTATCTATTCATGTAGATATATCAATTAGGATTAAATGTCTATTATTGACGTGTAAATACACACACATATACATGTATATATATATATATATATATATATTCTTGTTTAGATAACTACTTTTTTGCTGTGCTAGCTTTTTTTCAAGATAAATGACCTCATCGAATGGTTATATAGTTGCACTTTTACGATATCTGTAATGAAATAGTATCTATATCACATCTACGGTGTAGCATATATGTGCGCTCGCGCGCGCGCGCGTGTGTGTGTGTGTGTGTGTGTGTGCGTCTATGAATTTTAATGAATTGAGTGCTCCGCGGCAATGTTTTGCTTTTCAGAAGGGTTATGTAGAACCAAACTTCTATAAGGCAACAGAAAAAAAAACGTGCTAGAGTGATGACTCGCTCAGACCGTGAATTCAATTGTCATGAGTAATTAAAAATAAAACGCGTAAATTATCATATATATATATATATATAACCAAAAAAGACCCAAAATTGGCGGAGGAGTTTACTAGATCTGCAAAGGTCAACTCTTTCAACCATGAACCATTGGCAGCCAAATGTTCGCCCCAAAACTGATTAAAAAGCTTGCCTAATATCTTAATACCTTTTATGTAAAATTTCAAATGTTTAGACCCAAAATTGGCTGAATAGTTTGTTAGAGGCTGCAAAGGTAAAATCTTTTGAACTTTGACCCTTTGACAGCCAAATTTTGAGCCAAAAACCTATTAAAAAGCTTGTCTTATGTCGGAATACACTTTATATAAATCTTCAAATGTTTAGACCAAAAATTGGCTGAGTAATTTGGTAGAAACCGCAGAGGTCAATTTTTTAAACTTTGACCCCAATTTTGACTCCTTAACATTTATTGCTTTTAGCTTAAATCAAATTTAAAAGTTTGATCCGTGTCTAAGTAACTTACATCTAAAATTTCAAGTGTTTAGACCCAAAATTGGCAGAGGATTAAGGTTGAGTTTTCAAAGGTCAAATCGTTGAAATTTGACCCCTTGACAGCCAAATTTATGGCCGGAAACCGATTAAAAAGATTTTCCCAAATCTCAATACTCCTTATGTCAAATCTCGAGTCTGTAGATTGAAAATTGAGAGAGTAGTTTGGTAGGGAAATGTACAGACAGACAGTTTCACTTTTATAAATATATAGCTAAGTTTATAAGACAATATCGTCAAATGTTTAGCAACTAATTTTTTTTCTATCGAATTTATCCTCGCATTTCTCTGAAGTTTTTTCTTCTGCCCGTCGATGGGCCGGTCCGTTTGTAATGTTTATGTATTTCTTTAAATAAATCTTTAGCTGATATAAAGATGAGTGTGTTTATTGTAACAATCTGTAGACTGCTTTTCTGTCCATTCTTTTTTAACAATTCAATGTACAGTAAAAAGGGCGGGGTTTTAAAACTAGAGTCAATAATATTATGACGTGCTTAAAATGTAGGTTGGATTGACTCAAGAGTTTGAAACTTATTTAATACGGACTATTTTCTATGGTCTGCCACGCTTAAGTTATAAATAGATTTTTTCTTTGTCGGCAAGGCTTAGTTTTAAATAGAATGTAATTTGATCTGTTAAATATTGGTTTTAAATTGTTTTTTTAGTATTTCAAGATAATCTTGTGTATTTATTTTTGTCTGTTATGCCTATGTCTTAAACAGTATTTTATTTGATCTTTCAAGCTTACGTTGAAATAGATTTTTGGTCTGTCATGTATTTTGTCTGTTATGTTAAAGATTTAAATGTAATTTTGTTTAGTCTATGCAACGTTATATATTAATATTATTATTATTAACAACAACTATGTAAGGCAGTAATTACTGGTGAGAGTTAAGAGACTCAGCATTCCTATCCCGTAGCGGTTAACTACTTGAGGAAGGCCGGAGGAATGGTTGGCCGAAACGTGTGAAAAAACTACAACTATGAAGATGATTATAACAGTCAGCAAATAAATAAATATGCAACTTTAGTCTTAAATAGGTTTTTGGTCTGCCATGATTAAGTCATAAATAGCGTTATATTTCGTCTGTTATGCTTAAGTTGTAAAACTAATTTTATTTGGTCTGTCAAACTTTAGTTTGAAAATGATTTTTTTGGATTGTCAAATTTAATCGTAAATATCGTCGTATTTTGTCTCTCACATTTGAATTTTAAATAATATGTTTGTTGGTCTGCCACACTTTAAATTCAAGTAGATGTATTTTGGTCTGTCAAGATTAAGTCGTAAATAACGTTGTATTTTGCCTGTCACGCGTAAATTATGAATCGATTTTTTGTTGGTTTGTCACAAATAGTATTTTCATCATTGAACGCGTAGATTGAACGGATGCATATTTAAAAATCCATCCGTGCTATTTTAGATAAATCTGTATAGAATCTATCCTATTAACGTAATCGTTTAGACTGCGTCGTCCAAAGAGTTTTTTTCTTTCTTTTTTTCAAATGAATAAATATATATAAATATATATGCGTTATTTTTTTTTATATAAACGAAAGAAGAAAGTATCTCGTTCAAATAAAGAAAGATGTCGCCTGTTGCAGATAAAATGCAATGCCTTTCAAGGCAGACAAGATGGCGTTTGTCGAATGTCTTGTTCGTTCTACCCTTGTTGTGAAAAAAAAAACGAATCAAATTAAAGATATGTTTGAGGGGTTAGCACAAGTGAGAGAAAATGGGTGTATAAATGTCAGATTCTTTTTTTTCTCGTAAAGATGGTGTCGGAGATATAAAGATTTGGGACTGTATATGACAGTGGCTAAGTAGTTAAAGATATGGGTATGTCGGGTTCGAATTCAGTTTATTTCACACAAACTTTCATTAAACGCACGCCTGACCTCGTGTCTAATTACCTGGATTTGTAACTGCTTGCTTCGTCCTTTACTTAAACGCAATTAAACCAAATTTATCCTATGGGTGCTACAGGTCTGTAGGTATACTAGATCTGTGAATAGTCCACATTTATTGACATTCTAATTTATTCTACAGATCTGTAGATATTCTAAATCTGCGAATAGTTCAGATCTATTTATTATTTTAGATTTCTTGATATTCCAGGTCTGTTGATATTTTAGATTCGTGGATACTCTAGATCTGCTGATATTTTGGATTTATGGATATTCCAGATCTGTTGATATTTTCAGTTTATAGATATTCTAGATCTGTTGATATTTTAAGTTCATAGATATTCAAGATCTGTTGATATTTTAGATTTGTGAATGTTCCAGATCTGTTGATATTTTACATTTATAGATATTTCAGATCTGTTGATATTTTAGATTCGTGGATACTCTAGATCTGATGATATTTTGTATTTATGGATATTCCAGATCTGTTGATATTTTCAGTTTATAGATATTCCAGATCTGTTGATATTTTCAGTTTATAGATATTCCAGATCTGTTGATATTTTAGATTTGTGAATGTTCCAGATCTGTTTATATTTTAGATGTGTGAAACACCCAGATCTGTTGCTATTTTTAATTTATAGATATTCCAGATCTGTTAGTATTTTAGATTTGTAGATATTCCAGATCTGTTGACATTTTAGATGTGTGAAACGCCCAGATCTGTTTATATTTTAGATGTGTCAAACACCCAGATCTGTTGCTATTTTTAATTTATAGATATTCCAGATCTGTTTATATTTTAGATTTTCGATATGTGAATATTTAAGCTCTATTTATATTTTAGATTTGTGAATATTCCAGATCTGTTGCTATACCAGACCTGCTGATATTCCAGATCCGTAAATGTTTCTTTCCTTTGAAAAGATTTTGTTCGTATCAAAGTTAAAATGTATAACACAATCGCAATCAATGTTTTCTTTTCATCACATACGTTTTACATCTTTTTTCAGAATCTTTTTTATCATTATTTTCTGTTTACTTTATATAAAAAAAGGTTTTACGTATGATTTTAGCGATATTTAACGATAAATTTGCAGAAATTGATTTAACTATTTTAAGTCGTGTTATATAACAAATATCGCGAAAAATATATTAGATTTTTATCTGAAACAAAAATGAGTCAATAAAGGAAGTTCAAACTCAAATCATCAGTTAAGGAATCGCAGATGCGTTTAAGCAATTGAATTAATATCTGGTTTAACGTTAAAATCTTCGTAGTATTATTCAAGCGTTTATCATACGCACCGAAAATAGGATTAAATGAACAGTTTCATTCATGTCTCTAGGATACGGATAATATTAAATAAATCTAAAAGTCACATGATCTGTCTGAAGCTATTGAGCAAAACCGACTTGTTTTTTAGCCGGTAAAAGTAACTACTAAGGTGTCAGAATTGGACATAAGTCGACTAAACCTGTTACTTTTACGCATGCGCAAATATACATTTATACGTTACGTAGTTTGTTTGTTTTTTACGTTTTTATATGCTTATAGACTTAGCTCAGATGGTAAAGAATAATGCAGGAGAGCTATATGTTTTGGTTTCGATTCTAGCTGATGGCACCAGAGTTATATTTTTAACTTTTGAAATTATTACTTTCATTCGTCTTTTAAAATATGTTTTTTCCCGGGAAAAGGGGATGAAAAGAACAGCTTATACTTTTGTATCTTGAGACGAAATTTAAATAAAACGGAGGAACGTCATTTTGGGGGAATGAATATGTATGGTTGCTATAATCTTGTTAATTTTGTTACATATATAAAATAATTAGTTTTTTCGTCAACAATATTAAGCAAGTTGGATTTCTTTTAATGGTTTGTAGGAGGTGTCTAAGAGTTGGATTTTGTTATATATATTTTTTTTTACTAATCACTCTAGTAAATTAATTTTTCCCCCTCAAAAAGTTAAGCGGAAAAAGAACAAAAAGATTCCTTTCACCATTGGCCATTTATACGAACAATATCAAATATTAAGGAAGCTAGATTTTGGAGGAGGTAGCAGATGTCTAAGCGTGAGTTTTGTTATATTTTTTTATAATTACTTTAGTAAAAAAAAAATTCTTAGAAAAAAAAATAATCTTCACCCTTGACTGTAAATACGAATAATATAAAAAATATTAAGGAAGGGAGATTTTTAGGGAGTTGATAAAAAATATTTAAGTGTCAAGTTTTGTTGTCTTTTTAATATTTGCTTTAATAAATAAAATATTTTTTTTTCTTTATTTAAAAATAAAAATGACTTCCCGGAAAATGAATTGAAAAAACAAATAATCTTAAACTCTAACCGTCAATACGAAAAATATAAAAATATTAAGGAAAATAGGTTTGGAGAGGCGAGTCTAAACGCATGATTTTGTCATATATTTAATAATTACTTCAGTAATTATTTTTTTCTTGCTTCAAGAATAAAAATGACTTCCCAGAAAAAGCACCAAAAATCTTCACCCTTGGTAGGTAGAGGTAGGGGTTGTCTAAGCGTGATTTTTTTTTCTTATAGTTTAATAATTACTTAACCCTTTCAACCCTGCACGACCGATACATCGGCCCTAGAAACAAAGCTGAAAATAGAACATGGCCGATATTTTGGCCTTCTAATAATACGTTATCTAAACGGCCATTGTGTTGTTGGCTAATTATTGCTTAACTGTGTCGGGATTCAAAGGGTTAAACAAATAAAGTTTTTTTCTTCAAGAATAAAAGTGTCTTTCTGGGAAAATCAGTGAAAACAATCTTCACCCTTGACCGTCGATATAAACCATATAAAAATATGAAGCAAGATTGATTGGTGAGGCGAGGGTGTTTGAGCGTGAGGTTTTGTAAGAATTTTAATAATTAGTCCAGTAAATAAAATGCACTTCTTTTTTTTTTAAGAATGAAAATGTCTTCCCGAAAAAGGCAGAATAAGCAACATTTGCCCTTGAACGTCGATACGAACAATATAAAAAGGGGTGGCTAAGCGAGGGTTATATTTTAAATAATTACTTAAGCAAATGGCTTTTTTAAGAATTAAAATGGCTTCCTAGAAAAAAAAAAACAAATACAATCTTTACCCTCGATTGTCAAAATGAACAATAGAAAATATCAAAGAAGGTAGGGGGGGTTTTTTGGAGGGGGAGGTTTCTAAGGAGTATCTAAGCATGGGGGATATTTTATTTTTAATAATTAATTAAGCAAATGAAGTAGTTTTTTTTTTAATTTTCAATAATAAAAATGGTTTCCCGGTAAAAGCATTAAAAATAATCTTCCCCTTTATCATCGACACGAAAAATATAAACAATATTAAGGAAGATAGTTTTTATGGGTATTAGGAGGTATCTAAGCGTGTGGGGGTTGTTATATTTTTAATAAAATAATTACATAAAATAGTTTATTTTTTCTCAAAGAATAAAAATGACATCCCAAAATAAATGTTCACCGTTGACCATTGACACGAAAAATATAAAAAGTAAGGTATTTTTTTTAATGAGTTTTAGGTAATAGGTAAACGTGGGAGGAGTGATATTTTAATAGATACCTTAGTAAATAAAATAGTTTATTTTTTCTTAAATAATAAAAATTACTTCCCCCAAAACAATCTTCACCCTTGACCGTTGATACGAACAATAGAAAAATATTAAGAGGGATAGATCTCTTTTTCTTTTTTTCTTTTTTTTGAGGGGGGGGAGGGGCTGTCTCAATGTGGAATTTTGTTTTATTTTCGTAATAGATGCTGTTATCTTGTAAGATGGCGTAGGCAGAAACAAGTTGAGCAATTGTTCTCCTGTTGAATGCGTTTCTCTTTGTTTCCTTTTCTTTTGTGGGTTGGATGTTGCAGATACTGATAAAAAAAAATGGCGTCTCTAATTACACGCTTTGTATTCTCATTATTTAGTAAATACAAACAAAAACAAGATAAGTATTTTTTTTTCTTGCGTCCTTTCCAAATTTGGTTTCCCTTTATGCATAGATTCGTCTTTCTTTTTCACGGTTAAACTTTTTTATTTCTTTCGTCCCCGTCTCGAAATAGCAGGTAAAATTAATCGAGCCTCGCAATAAATGTATTCTTGAACCTCTTCAAGACTGAGCAAATAGAAAGGATGGTGGAATTGTTTTTAATATTTTTGGTTATTTGGTACGTTATTATTTTTAATAATAATGTTACCAGGCTCATAGAAAAGCGACGATGGCGAAGTGGTTAACGAAGCGCAATGACGACATGAGTGTTCCAGGTTCAAAACCAACCAGTTCCATAATACCACTTTAATTGAAGGAGGTTGGCAACCCTCACATGATTCTTCCTGTGGTTACCCGTATTTTCTTCTTTTTTTTTTACTAATGAGTTACTTCTTATCAAGGTCAAACTCTACTCGAGGATTATGCTTATGTACTGATTGTCAGTTAAATGATGAAGAAGAAAGAAAGAATTCAGGAAACAGATGTCAATAAAAGTGCACACTGTTATATTTTTACTTTTATTTTCAGGTTGGGCAATATTGCGAAACAATTTTTCCATTAAAAATTTCTCATTAAAAGTTTTATCAAGCGCAAATGGCAAAGTAGCTATTGCACTTTTCTCCCGCCGGTTTCTGATATTTGCATATAATTTTTAAAAAAGCCAAAGCAATGTTCGCGGCATCTTCTATTCTGGACGCGGTTAGGTGGACGGTCGGTATCCAAATCGCTTTCAAGGAGTCACGTGATGGAGGGAGACGCGGTCAAAGAAGTGAATGATTCCAAAAGGTAGACAGCCTGAAAAATTATTAAAAAAAGAGAGAAAGAATAAGAACAAAAATTAAAACAATAACAAAGAAAGAATATAAAACAAAGGATAGATATTTAAAACATACGGAAACTAGAGAAAGTGCTGGAAAATGAAAAGAACGAACTCCTTTGGGACGTGGAGATGCAAACAGATGGAAGTCATTGGAGTAAGGCGACCGAACGCCATGATAATTTTTAAGAAGGAAAGAAACTGCCAAATTGTCGATTTTGCCGTCCCAGCAGAACACAGGTGAAAATGAAAGAGACGGAAAAGCGAAACAAATGTCAGAGAACTGAAAGGATTATGGGACGTAAAGAAAATCAATATAATGCCAATAATTGTTGGAGCACTAGGAACAAACCCAAAGAACTCGGGGAAAAATTTTAAACGTCTAACGATTACTATATTATCCCTTTGAACACTGTACACTCTTTAACCCTTACCCTCGAGTGGCCTCTGAGCCTTGATAAGTGGTGATTCCCTTGTAAAAAAAAAAAAAAACTAGGAGAAATCCGAATCAAGTGGAAGACTGAAACTATATCACAGACGGTGATGCTAAAAAAAGCTGAAAATTTATGGAAAACCCTTGAATGCGGAAACTAATCCACATGCACTAGAAATGCTAGTCGACCATATGGAAACTATAAGAGAAGTAAAACAAAAAAAAGTTTACGAATGAACATCACATTGAGCTAAGAAAACTAAAACCGCAGAATTGTAATGAAATTACGTTATCCCATATTTATAGAACCCCGGGATACGATGGTCCGAGTATACGTTTTTTTCAGGTTACGATGTGGAATACGTTGTTTTATTCGACCTCTAGTTACGGTATTTGCTTCGCCTTACGGTGTTATTTATAATGTTATTTGATCGCATGGGGGGGGGCTACTTTAGTGTTTGACACACTATGGATACCCACGAAGGGGTGCCAGCGTGCGAAATTTTTGTGGAAGGAGGTGCGTAATCTCCAACTATACCTCTCCTGAGTCGACATTGTTAAATACCACTAGCAAATGAAGTATATGGACAGGACGACTGGAAACAAATGCCGAGATAAGCGGAGAGCACATACAGTGCCTAGAATTTCCAAATGGTAACCCGTCTGGTACTAACCAGGCTCAACATTGCTTAACTTCGGCGATTTGATGAGAATCGGTGTGTCAACGCGATTATGCCGGTGATCTGACGGGAACCGGTGTGTCAACGCGATTATTATTATATACATGTGTATTATATACTGTATTGTATTTTGTTATTAACTTTTAATGTACAGTATAAAATTTTGTTATTAACTTTTAATGTACAGTATAAAATTTTGTTAGGCGATTTCACCTTACGATCCCAACCCTGAAACGGATTAATGCCGTATCCCAGGGTTCTACTGTATAGTGCCGATCCCACCAAATAGTCGTAAATGGTCAAGGATGATGGAAAACCCGAGGTAAAATAGAAATCAACAATTCTGACCTTTCGGCTAGCAACAAAGTGTTGCATCTGTTCTGATACTACGTTTAATCTATTCCATACTCGGTCAGTTAAGGATATGTAACGTTGCCCAACACGTTGTAACCTCAGTCGCAAAGCAGACAAAGAATAGAAAAGAATTCAATTCGCTTTTTCCGTTGTAACAACGACATTTATTTCCTCATTCTCTCTTTACCGCTGCGACGTCTCTCGCGTGATCGTCTTCTCGAACGTCATCCACGCCTCTAACGTGATCTCGAACGTTATTTTAGTCTCTAAAGTGATCTCCTTTTTAAAGTTTTTATTTTCCT
Source organism: Euprymna scolopes (assembly GCF_053919585.1). Classification (NCBI taxonomy): domain Eukaryota; kingdom Metazoa; phylum Mollusca; class Cephalopoda; order Sepiida; family Sepiolidae; genus Euprymna; species Euprymna scolopes. Next base: position 72,669,912 of record NC_136512.1, read on the forward strand.
TTACCGGTGACGCCATTTCGTATGCATTTGTATATGCGCGTTCGAGCTGTTACAGATTGAGAAAAAAAAATGTCCAATCAAAACTGCCCCTTTTCAAGGAGCTGAATTTTTCCAACATCACAAAACAACCTTATGTCTAACTTTGCCCTCGTGGGGGAGGCAACTAATTAGGAACAATACGCAGCAACTGCATGTCTCATTCTCTACCTGTGCCTAAATCTAAACGCAAATTCCACGAACATAGTTTCTTTCCTAGAAGCACCCGCCTGTGGAACTCTGTTCCGCTGGTCTGCTTCCTGGCTGGCTACATGGTCGTTTCAAGACGAATGTAAACAACAAATTAATTAAATAATCAAATTATGCTCAATTTCCACCATTAACGGGCGCTGTTGTCTCAGTGATAACCTTACACTCATTTACTCTTATCCTCGAGTGGTTTTCGGGCCTTGATAAGTGATGACTACCTTGTAAAAAGAAGTCTTAGATTGTTGGATCTCTCATTCTGCATGCTATGTACATTTGCCGCTAATATGAACACACACTTGTTCACAATTTTTATTTTCTATGTACGTGTGTAACTTTCTCATTCATTTCTCGTCCCGGTGGCTGTGATAGCGAAAATATTTCCACAAGACATGTTGCAACAGCCAGTTGGTCTCGCGAGGTCCATTGTCCAAGCAGGATGCATAGAAAACCAATAGTTTTCCTTTGCCAAACTATTGTGATCAATTTCTGTGGAAAAAAAAAATCGGCTCTTACGAGACCAGAATATTTTAATCTATTTGTTTCTATGTTACAACCAATCAGATCCCTTCTTATTAGAAGCGCCATCTTTACTTTCATAGCAAATTTTTTCACCACAAATGCTATGGGCTCCAAACTTCATTTCTGGCACCACATCTACTTTATAAAGTAAAGTTGGTCTCTTTATTATTTACTAGCATGTTGAATCGACGTTACCCAGGAATTGAATGAGGATCAACGAGTGCCCACACTTCCAATATATTTATTGTCGTCGAAGTTTAGATTTAGGCACAGGTAGGCACAGTATTACTGCTGGAGTCCCTCAGGGTTCCATCCTGGGCCCAACTCTTTTCCTGATCTACATTAATGATCTTCCAAATCACATCCTTACATCATTCGTAGACATTTATGCTGATGACACTACCATCTATGGTAGCACATCTAAGACCGTAAACGACTAAGTTCTCTCTGATTCTCTCCTCTGATTTTGAGTACGTGGTATAATTGGGAAAGGAGTGGCTGGTTACTTTTAATGCATCTAAAACCAAGCTTTTATCTTTACATCATCAATGCTCTGATCCCCATCTGGCATCAATTCAAATGAATGGCTCGCGTCTTGGGGAGGCCTCATGTTTTGACAAGCTTCTGGGCTTGACTTTTACTTCTGATCTTAAATGGAACACGTACATTAAATCTGTTGCCAAGGCCGTTGGAAAAATGATGGGATCTTTCTATCGATCCAGTAGATATCTCACTGCTGATGCAATTCTCTATCTATATAAGAGCCAGGTATGTCCAATGATGGAGTACTGTTGCCACATTTGGGCAGGAGCTGCTAGAAAGGACTTGCCCTGCCTTAGAGTTTAAAATAGACTTCGTAGCCTCGTAGGAGATGTCCTTTTCTCTTTCCTGCAACCTCTATCTCACAGAAGAAATGTTGCGAGTTTGTCTCTGATGTATCGTTATTTTCATGGCAAACTCTCGACTGAGCATCAATCTATGGTCCCCCCTCGCCAAACTTTCACAAGAAGCACTCGTCTAGCTGGAAACACTATCAATAATTCCCCCCACTCTTTATCTGTGCCTAAACCTAGACGTAGATTCCATGAACAAAGCTTCTTTCTTAGAACTGCTTGCCTGTGGAATTGTCTTCCGTTTTCCTGCTTTCCAGCTGACTACAATGTGGTTGTCTTCAAGTCCAACGTAAACAAGTTCTTGATGAGCCGTTTCACTTAAGTTAACAAATTCCCGAATTACCATTACTAACGAATACTATATTGTCCAATTGACTACTGTACACTCTAAACCCTTATCCTCGAGTCGACGCTGGGCCTTGATAAGTGGTTATGCCTATGTAAAAAAAAGTCGGTGAAATCGATTGATTGCTTGCTTTGTCGGGGACCCACAACGATACACTGCAAGGAAACTTCACATGCATTCCCGCAGTGATTTAGTCAACAATACGTTGTAATCTATATTGCGCTGTAGAGAACCGACGGTTGATTTTATAGAATTATTTTATATAAACCTAGCGGGAGTACCCGGCGTTGCTCGGGAGCCTAGGGATTGTGTAATAAGGATATTGAACAAAGGTGAGACGTAAAAAAATAAAGAGAAAGAAGATGCGAACGGAAAAAAATCATATAAATAACCCCGTTTAAATGTTAAAACTTTCAACAACAAAAATTTAAACGAAAAAAAAATGCCTTGTTGTATCGATTAAAAACAAAAAAAACATCAAATCAACAACCTGGTGGAAAGAGATGTTTAAAAAAAGTGGTAGTAGACAGGCAGACTCGAACTTGTAACGCGAAGGAGTAAAAAAAAAAAATCCTGACATCTTAGTCGATGTCGCCATTGCGCGACCGGAAGTCACGAACGTCGAAATTAAGCGTACTCAATCGAAAATGGGAACGAATTGCGGCGCAAAAACCGATCTCACCCTTGTAAAACTTATATATATGACTTCCGTTAGTCTTGACAGACTATGGATACCCACTGTAAGGGTGCCTGCGCGCGAATTTTTGTGGCAAGAGTTGCGCAATCTCAACCACACCTCTCCTGAGTCGACATTGTTGAATACAAGTGGCAAGTTGATGCTCAGGACGACTGGAAACAATGCCGAGATAAGCGGAGACCACATACAGCACCTCGAATTCCCAAATGGTCACCCATCTGGTACTAGCCTGGCTCAACGTTGCTTAACTTCGTTGACCTGACGAGAACCGGTGTGTCGACCTGATTATGCCGTATTGTAAAATCTTATAAATAAATAAAAAATAACTACCCAATCTGATGAGGTTATTTATTACCGATATATTGGGGAAAAAATAAATAAACAAAATAAATAATAAATAAATAAATAAATAATATACGTGTCTCTAAAAGATGTGTGACTATCTTCTCATTTTACAACCTGAGCTTAACACACGTGCTTCTTCTGATACAAAACGAACTGTTCTATTCCCTTCTACTCCGAGGGATTCTCTTCACCATAAGACATAGATGGAGAAAAATAAAAAGAAAAAACAAACTCTCGGATTTATTTCAACATACTCTGCTAAATATCGGCTAAAATAATAAATAAATAAATGGTTTTATCATTGCATTCGACACTTGAAGGTTTTTCAAAATTTTTCATTTATATTTTACTAACAGGAGTATCCGGCGTTGCTCGGGTGTGTGTAGGTGGTGTAGTAAGGGACCCTGAGGGGTATAAAAAGTGGCAGTAAAGGGGGGGGGATAAAACAACAGTAGGCAGAGGTGTTAAAAAAGTGGTACTGGGCAGGTAGGCTCGAACTTATAACACAAAGGAGGAAAAAATAGCTGACGTCTTAGTCGATGTCTCCATCGCCCGACCGGAAGTTGAAAACGCTGAAATTAAACATAGTCAATTGAAAAGAAAAAAATAGCTTGCAAAAATGGTGACACAAAAACCGACCCCTCCTTGTATAAAACTGCTCAGTTGAGGGTGAAGGAATTAATGTTTTGGCGAATTGTTCAATATTTGTCGTCCGAAGGATGGAGGTTGAAAACGATACCGGGTTGGTCAGGATTCGTCGCCTATGTCGGATTTTTTTGGCAGACATACATACACCCACACGCACATTTTGCCTTTTATACGATAGATTTTTAAAATAAGTGTTTTCAAAAAGCGTGTGACCATCTCTCCTCAGATATATATATATATATATATATAGTGGCGATGCGGGAGGGGGGAAGCCCGGCTTTGGCCTCGCGTAAAATACGTTTAAATATGATATTTTAATTTGTCCAGATGTCGTATATATTGTTATAGAATCGTGATAATAAAAATTTTAAAAAAGTATTTAGGTGCAATCAGCTAGAATCGAAACCCAAACTCTAGTATTCAAAGTTGGTGACGTTACGACTGTACCAATGTGACACGCATACGAGATTATAAAAATAAAAAAATTAAAAGTAAACTAAGATGAATGTACAAAATGTATAACGATTTTTCAATTTTAACCCATTTTCGCCCCTTAAAAATTATTGTAATCAGCTAAAGGTCCATAAAGGAACAGCCCATAAACAAAATCCAATCATTTGAAGCCCTTATCGCCGTTCTACGACTTTTAGTTTCGGAAGAGATAGAGTTTGAAAATATGGACACAGACAGGCAAGCATATAGCATTTTATATTATACTAGCTATTTTCGAGCTTCCTTACTCTACACACCCGGGCGTTACCCGGGTGTGTAGAGTAAAGAAGCCCAAAAAATAGTAGAATCAAAACAGTAGGAAGTTTGAGTGGATAGGAGTGTTAAAAAATGGTGGTAGTATGACAGGCTCGAACCCGTAACGCGAAGGACGAAAAGAACATAAAAAACGTGGCGTCTTTGCCAATGCGTCCATAGCAAAACCGGATGTCACGAACGTTGAAATTAAGGCTAGTCAATCAAAAGGAGACTATGCCTTGCAAAAACCGACCCCTCCTTGTAGAAAACTGGCGAGTTAAGGGTGTTATTTTTGCCAAATTTTCGATATTTGTCGTCCGAGACGTCGAGCTTCAACACGATATTAATGTTATGAGAATCCGTCGCGTGTGTCGAAAGATTTTGGCAGACACACAAATACACACATTTTATCCTTCATATCTCTCTCTCTATATATATATATTATATATATATATATATATATATATATATATATATATATATAGAATAGAAAATTCTTATTATTGAAAATTTATTTAAATTTTCAAAAAAAACAAAAAAACATTATAAACCTATAAGGAAGGTATACAAAATTATAATTATCTGACAAGAATTACAAACAAACAAGGAAGACCTTATTCTGCAGAGTTTCGAAAACTGCAATTCTTCTTATTAGAGGAAAGAGGTTTGCAAAATACACAATAAATTTGGCACAAAATTAGATTAAGAATAATAAAAACAAAAACAATACATTTAACGAAGTTTATATAAGAGTGCTCAATTAGAAATAGAGCAGGGTACACTTAAATTTATAATCGAATAAACATTTTTAATGTCGCTATGCTATCAGGACAATGTGTTGGGCAATTAAATATAAATAACTAACGAACTCGTCAAGTGATGTTAATTATTAATTACTAATGGACCAAAACATTGTCATAATCGTGTAGTGACATTGAAAAGGCTTATATATATCATGATTTAGTAATTTAAATTTTATGATGTTAAATGGTTACATTTAAAATCTAGAATGTTTATTATATGCAAGACAAAGCATACATTTCAATATATATATCTCCTTAACCCGAAGGTTTCCGATGTTTACCCATCTTCTCAGAGGTAAAAATAATAGCAAATATTATAATGGTTTATACCCAAATTGCTAAATGTAATAAATATCATCATGCTCATCATGACGGGCTCCTTCGACCAATGTGACTCTTCCTCTCCAAAGTTTCCCGTCTTCCATCAGTTGCCTCAGATCTTCAGGTTCGCAGTTGGCGTCGTGTGCTATTTGTTGGATGTACGTGGATCAAGGTCGTCCTCTGCTTGCGCGTCCGTGACGTGGAGTCCATAGCAATACATCACTCACCAATTCATGCTTGCTCCTCAGACAATGACCGGCAAATCGTAGGCGTCTTTTTCTTTTGATGGTATTAGATATGGCAGGTAGATTGCCATAAAGTTTCTGCTTCGTGGGATGATTTTGTCAAGATATATTTAATATTGTTCTTAGCATAAGGGTGTATGTGTCGTCTAGTTTTCTTTCCAATCTTTTGGTGAGTGTCCAGGTTGTAGCATCGTAAACAAGGACAGACTCTACCACTGCCCTGAAGAACTGCCTTTTCAGTTTGTCAGCCAGTCTCGAAGTCCATAGTGAATGTAGCTCATTCAATGCGGTCCATGCTTTTGAGATGCGAATTCCGATATCTCTATGGAAACTATATTGCTGCCCAGATACGTAAACCCAGCGACTTCTTTCAGTGTTGATACAACCAAAGCCCTGATCTCTCCCTTCACACTGAAAGTCATAAACTTTGTCTTATCCGCATTTATGTGGAGACCAATGTCATTTGCAGACTTTTCTAGCTTACGTAACAGTCTTTGCGCATCAGCAGTGTTGTTTGCGAACAAAGCAATATCGTCTGCGTAATCTGCATCAGTTATGTGTGCTGATCGATGACGTCTGTTTCTGGATTCATTTAGGGTAATAAATATAAAAAACAATAATTAAAAGTTTCTAAAAGTTTTTAAATCATAGAGTAAGGAAAATTATATATTGTTTCAGAATGAAACGGCTATTGAACTTCATATCCAAATTGTATGGTAAATTCCGAAGTGAGAGTCTTTGGTAGCAGTGAGGTAAACGGATCCAATGCGTATCTTTGATTCTTCCACAGCATATTTATTTAATATTTTTTAATACATGAGTTTCAAAATCCACTCTAAATTAATTTCAATTTGTGAATCAAAAACTGGAGAAAATGCTAATGCATCATATATATAAATGAGAACAAGTGAAAAATCCAATTGAAATCTTATTCTAAAATTTAAAAAAGTTGGATGCGGGAGCGTCAAATTATAAGAGGTAAAGAAAAAGAAGAAACAAAAACCGACAATAGATTTCCATACCAGTAGATCCATTGCATTACATTATTCTGAAGTGTATATATCTATAATATAAAGCTGAATATCTTCGGGCCAAGATCAAAGTGTAGTATCTGTTCCGGCAGATGCTGCACTTAAGATAATTTGTACCAGTCAATGGAGGGGAAACCCTCTATACTGGGACAATTATTATTTTTGGTAACCAGAGTGACCCCTTTTAGGGGAGCTGGTTTTTACCTCACATTAAAAACGGCCTTGTGCCTAATTTGCTCAGTGGGGGAGCAAATAAACACCATCTGTTCCGGCAGATACTGCAAGCAAAGACCCTATGTGGGGGCGACCCCACAGATAAGACCTTGGTCCATGTTGGGGCAACCCTTCATACCAATTGTCACTATCAAGCTCCCCTACTCCCCGGGGAGTTTGTCCCCATTTCCCCTTCACTCCTCACATTAAAAATCGGCCTTGTGCCTAATTTGCTCCGTGGGGGAGCAAATAAATACCATCTGTTCCGGCAGATACTGCACTTAAGATAATTTGTACCAGTCAATGGAGGGGAACCCCTCTATACTGGGACAATTATTATTTTTGGTAACCAGAGTGACCCCTTTTAGGGGAGCTGGTTTTTACCTCACATTAAAAACGGCCTTGTGCCTAATTTGCTCAGTGGGGGAGCAAATAAACACCATCTGTTCCGGCAGATACTGCACTTAAGATAATTTGTACCAGTCAATGGAGGGGAAACCCTCTATACTGGGACAACTATTATTTTTGGTAACCAGAGTGACCCCTTTTAGGGGAGCTGGTTTTTACCTCACATTAAAAACTGCCTTGTGCCTAATTTGCTCAGTGGGGGAGCAAATAAATACCATCTGTTCCGGCAGATGCTGCAAGCTATGACTAGCTATGACTAGCAAAGACCAGATGTGGGGGCAACCCCACATGCCTGACCATTTACCAGCTCCCATTTCCCACCTCTCGGGAGCTGGTCCCCTTTTTCCCTTCCCCCTCCCTTCACTCCTCACATTAAAAATCGGCCTTGTGCCTAATTTGCTCGGTGGGGGAGCAAATAAACACCATCTGTTCCGGCAGATACTGCAAGCTATGACTAGCTATGACTAGCAAAGACCAGATGTGGGGGCAACCCCACATGCCTGACCATTTCCCACCTCTCGGGAGCTGGTCCCCTTTTTCCCTTCCCCCTCCCTTCACTCCTCACATTAAAAATTGGCCTTGTGCCTAATTTGCTCGGTGGGAGAGCAAATAAATACCATCTGATCCGGCAGATGCTGCACTTAAGATAATTTGTACCAGTCAATGGAGGGGAAACCCTCTATACTGGGACAATTATTATTTTTGGTAACCAGAGTGCCCCCTTTTTGCCTACTTTTAGGGGAGCTGGTTTTTACCTCACATTAAAAACGGCCTTGTGCCTAATTTGCTCAGTGGGGGAGCAAATAAATACCATCTGTTCCGGCAGATACTGCAAGCTATGACTAGCTATGACTAGCAAAGACCAGATGTGGGGGCAACCCCACATGCCTGACCATTAACCAGCTCCAATTTCCCACCTCTCGGGAGCTGGTCCCCTTTTTCCCTTCCCCCTCCCTTCACTCCTCACATTAAAAATTGGCCTTGTGCCTAATTTGCTCGGTGGGGGAGCAAATAAATACCATCTGTTCCGGCAGATACTGCACTTAAGATGGTTTGTACCTGTCAATGGAGGGGAAACCCTCTATACTGGGACAATTATTATTTTTGGTAACCAGAGTGCCCCCCTTTTTGCCTACTTTTAGGGGAGCTGGTTTTTACCTCACATTAAAAACAGCCTTGTGCCTAATTTGCTCAGTGGGGGAGCAAATAAATACCATCTGTTCCGGCAGATGCTGCACTTAAGATAATTTGTACCAGTCAATGGAGGGGAAACCCTCTATACTGGGGCAATTATTATTTTTGGTAACCAGAGTGCCCCCTTTTTGCCTACTTTTAGGGGAGCTGGTTTTTACCTCACATTAAAAACGGCCTTGTGCCTAATTTGCTCAGTGGGGGAGCAAATAAATACCATCTGTTCCGGCAGATGCTGCACTTAAGATAATTTATACCAGTCAATGGAGGAGAAACCCTCTATACTGGGACAATTATTATTTTGGTAACCAGAGTGCCCCCTTTTTGCCTACTTTTAGGGGAGTTGGTTTTTACCTCACATTAAAAACGGCCTTGTGCCTAATTTGCTCAGTGGGGGAGCAAATAAACACCATCTGTTCCGGCAGATACTGCAAGCTATGACTAGCTATGACTAGCTAAGACCAGATGTGGGGGCAACCCCACATGCCTGACCTTTAACCAGCTCCCATTTCCCACCTCTCGGGAGCTGGTCCCCTTTTCCCTTCCCCCTCCCTTCACTCCTCACATTAAAAATTGGCCTTGTGCCTAATTTGCTCGGTGAGGGAGCAAATAAATACCATCTGTTCCGGCAGATACTGCTAGCTATGACTAGCTAGGACTAGCTATGACTAGCAAAGACCAGATGTGGGGGCAACCCCACATGCCTGACCTTTAACCAGCTCCTATTTCCCACCTCTCGGGAGCTGGTCCCCTTTTCCCCTTCCCCCTCCCTTCACTCCTCACATTAAAAATCGGCCTTATGCCTAATTTGCTCGGTGGGGGAGCAAATAAATACCATCTGTTCCGGCAAATGCTGCACTTAAGATAATTTGTACCAGTCAATGGAGGGGAAACCCTCTATACTGGGGCAATTATTATTTTTGGTAACCAGAGTGCCCCCTTTTTGCCTACTTTTAGGGGAGCTGGTTTTTACCTCACATTAAAAACGGCCTTGTGCCTAATTTGCTCAGTGGGGGAGCAAATAAATACCATCTGTTCCGGCAGATGCTGCACTTAAGATAATTTATACCAGTCAATGGAGGAGAAACCCTCTATACTGGGACAATTATTATTTTTGGTAACCAGAGTGCCCCCTTTTTGCCTACTTTAAGGGGAGTTGGTTTTTACCTCACATTAAAAACGGCCTTGTGCCTAATTTGCTCAGTGGGGGAGCAAATAAACACCATCTGTTCCGGCAGATACTGCAAGCTATGACTAGCTATGACTAGCTATGACTAGCAAAGACCAGATGTGGGGGCAACCCCACATGCCTGACCTTTAACCAGCTCCCATTTCCCACCTCTCGGGAGCTGGTCCCCTTTTCCCTTCCCCCTCCCTTCACTCCTCACATTAAAAATTGGCCTTGTGCCTAATTTGCTCGGTGAGGGAGCAAATAAATACCATCTGTTCCGGCAGATACTGCTAGCTATGACTAGCTAGGACTAGCTATGACTAGCAAAGACCAGATGTGGGGGCAACCCCACATGCCTGACCTTTAACCAGCTCCTATTTCCCACCTCTCGAGAGCTGGTCCCCTTTTCCCCTTCCCCCTCCCTTCACTCCTCACATTAAAAATCGGCCTTATGCCTAATTTGCTCGGTGGGGGAGCAAATAAATACCATCTGTTCCGGCAGATGCTGCAAGCTATGACTAGCTATGACTAGCAAAGACCAGATGTGGGGGCAACCCCACATGCCTGACCTTTAACCAGCTCCGATTTCCCACCTCTCGGGAGCTGGTCCCCTTTTTCCCTTCCTCTTTCCTTCACTCCTCACATTAAAAATCGGCCTTGTGCCTAATTTGCTCGGTGGGGGAGCAAATAAATACAATCTGTTCCGGCAGATGCTACACTTAAGATAATTTGTACCAGTCAATGGAGGGGAAACACTCTATACTGGGACAATTATTATTTTAGGTAACCAGAGTGCCCCCTTTTTGCCTACTTTTAGGGGAGCTGGTTTTTACCTCACATTAAAAACGGCCTTGTGCCTAATTTGCTCAGTGGGGGAGCAAATAAATACCATCTGTTCCGGCAGATGCTGCACTTAAGATAATTTGTACATGTCAATGGAGGGGAAACACTCTATACTGGGACAATTATTATTTTTGGTAACCAGAGTGCCCCCTTTTTGCCTAATTTTAGGGGAGCTGGTTTTTACCTCACAGTAAAAACGGCCTTGTGCCTAATTTGCTCAGTAGGGGAGCAAATAAATACCATCTGTTCCGCCAGATGCTGCAAGCTATGACTAGCTATGACTACCAAATACCAGATGTGGGGGCAACCCCACATGCCTGACCATTAACCAGCTCCCATTTCCCACCTCTCGGGAGCTGGTCCCCTTTTTCCCTTCCCCCTCCCTTCACTCCTCACATTAAAAATCGGCCTTGTGCCTAATTTGCTCGGTGGGGGAGCAAATAAACACCATCTGTTCCGGCAGATACTGCAAGCAAAGACCATATTGGGGGCAATCCCACATATAAGACCTTGGTCAATGTAGGGGCAACCCTTCATACCAATTGTCACTATCCAGCTCCCCTAATCCCCGGGGAGTTGGTCCCCATTTCCCTTTCACTCCTCACTTAAAAAATCGGCCTCGTGCCTAATTTGCTCAGTGGGGGCGCAAATAAATACATCAAAGTGTAGTATCTGTTCCGGCAGATACTGCAAGCTATGACTAGCAAAGACCAGATGTGGGGGCAACCCCACATGCCTGACCTTTAACCAGCTCCCATTTCCCACCTCTCGGGAGCTGGTCCCCTTTTCCCCTTTCCCCCTCCCTTCACTCCTCACATTAAAAATCGGCCTTGTGCCTAATTTGCTCGGTGGGGGAGCAAATAAATACCATCTGTTCCGGCAGATGCTGCAAGCTATGACTAGCAAAGACCAGCTATGACTAGCAAAGACCAGTTGTGGGGGCAACAACACATGCCTGACCTTTAACCAGCTCCCATTTCCCACCTCTCGGGAGCTGGTCCCCTTTTTCCATTCCCCCTCCCTTCACTCCTCACATTAAAAATCGGCCTTGTGCCTAATTTGCTCGGTGGGGGAGCAAATAAATACCATCAAAGTGTAGTATCTGTTCCGGCAGATACTGCAAGCTATGACTAGCTATGACTAGCAAAGACCAGATGTGGGGGCAACCCCACATGCCTGACCTTTAACCAGCTCCTATTTCCCACCTCTCGGGAGCTGGTCCCCTTTTCCCCTTCCCCCTCCCTTCACTCCTCACATTAAAAATCGGCTTATGCCTAATTTGCTCGGTGGGGGAGCAAATAAATACCATCTGTTCCGGCAGATGCTGCAAGCTATGACTAGCTATGACTAGCAAAGACCAGATGTGGGGGCAACCCCACATGCCTGACCTTTAACCGGCTACCATTTCCCACCTCTCGGGAGCTGGTCCCCTTTTTCCCTTCCCCTTCCCTTCACTCCTCACATTAAAAATCGGCCTTGTGCCTAATTTGCTCGGTGGGGGAGCAAATAAATACAATCTGTTCCGGCAGATGCTACACTTAAGATTATTTGTACCAGTCAATGGAGGGGAAACCCTCTATACTGGGACAATTATTTCTTTTGGTAACCAGAGTGCCCCCTTTTTGCCTACTTTTAGGGGAGCTGGTTTTTACCTCACATTAAAAATGGCCTTGTGCCTAATTTGCTCAGTGGGGGAGCAAATAAATACCATCTGTTCCGGCAGATGCTGCACTTAAGATAATTTGTACCAGTCAATGGAGGGGAAACACTCTATACTGGGACAATTATTATTTTTGGTAACCAGAGTGCCCCCTTTTTGCCTAATTTTAGGGGAGCTGGTTTTTACCTCACATTAAAAACGGCCTTGTGCCTAATTTGCTCAGTGGGGGAGCAAATAAATACCATCTGTTCCGGCAGATGCTGCAAGCTATGACTAGCTATGACTACCAAATACCAGATGTGGGGGCAACCCTACATGCCTGACCATTAACCAGCTTCCATTTCCCACCTCTCGGGAGCTGGTCCCCTTTTTCCCTTCCCCCCTCTCTTCACTCCTCACATTAAAAATTGGCCTTGTGCCTTATTTGCTCGGTGGGGGAGCAAATAAATACCATCTGTTCCGACAGATACTGCAAGCTATGACTAGCTTTGACTAGCAAAGACCAGATGTGGGGGCATCCCCACATGCCTGACCTTTAACCAGCTCCCATTTCCCACCTTTCGGGAGCTGGTCCCCTTTTTCTCTTCCCCCTCCCTTCACTCCTCACATTAAAAATCGGCCTTGTGCCTAATTTGCTCGGTGGGGGAGCAAATAAATACCATCTGTTCCGGCAGATACTGCAAGCAAAGACCATATGTGGGGGCGACCCCACATATAAGACCTTGGTCAATGTACGGGTAACCCTTCATACCAATTGTCACTATCCAGCTCCACTACTCCCCGGGGAGTTGTTCCCCATTTCCCCTTCAGTCCTCACATTAAAAATCGGCCTTGTGCCTAATTTGCTCGGTGGGGGAGCAAATAAATACCATCTGTTCCGGCAGATGCTGCAAGCTATGACTAACTATGACTAGCAAAGACCAGATGTGGGGGCAACTCCACATGCCTGATCATTAACCAGCTCCCATTTCCCACCTCTCGGGAGCTGGTCCCCTTTTTCCCTTCCCCCTCCCTTCACTCCTCACATTAAAAATCGGCCTTGTGCCTAATTTGCTCGGTGGGGGAGCAAATAAATACCATCTGTTCCGACAGATACTGCAAGCTATGACTAGCTATGACTAGCAAAGACAAGATATGGGGGCAACCCCATATGCCTGACCTTTAACCAGCTCCCATTTCCCACCTCTCGGGAGCTGGTCCCCTTTTTCCCTTCCCCCTCCCTTCACTCCTCACATTAAAAATCGGCCTTGTGCCTAATTTGCTCGGTGGGGGAGCAAATAAATACCATCTGTTCCGACAGATGCTGCAAAGCTATGACTAGCACAGACCAGCTATGACTAGCAAAGACCATATGTGGGGGTAACCCGACATTTCTGACCTTGGTCACTGAAGGGGCAACGCTTCATACCAACAGTTTATAATTCAGCTCCCCCTTCCCACCTCTCGGGAGCTGGATCCCCTCTTTCCCTCCCCCTTCCCCCTATCTCCATATTAAAAAACGGCCTCCTTCCTAATTTGCTCAGTGGGGAAGCAAATAAATAAAAAGTGTAGTATCTGTTCCGGCAGATACTGCAAGCAAAGACCATATGTGGGGGCGACCCCACATATAAGACCTTGGTCAATGTAGGGGCAACCCTTCATACCAATTGTCAGTATCCAGCTCCCCTACTCCCCGAGGAGTTGGACCCCGTTTCCCCTTCACTCCTCACTTTAAAAATCGGCCTTGTGCCTAATTTTCTCAGTGGGGGAGCAAATAAATACCTCAAAATGTAGTATCTGTTCCGACAGATACTGCAAGCAAAGACCAGATGTGGGATCAACCCCACATGCCTGACCTTTAACCAGCTTCCATTCCCCACCTCTCTGGAGCTGGTCCCCTTTTTCCCTTCCCCCCTCTCTTCACTCCTCACATTAAAAATTGGCCTTGTGCCTAATTTGCTCGGTGGGGGAGCAAATAAATACTAACTGCAAGCAAAGACCATATATGGGGGAAACCCCGCATATAAGACCTTGGTCAATGTAGAGGCACCCCTCCCTACCAATTGTCACTATCCAGCTCCCCTACTCCCCGGGGAGTTGGTCCCCATTTCCCCTTCACTCCTCACATTAAAAATCGGCCTTGTGCCTTATTTGCTCGGTGGGGGAACTAATAAATACCTGGTCACGAATAGGCTCCTATATGGTTGACTATTATAGAAAACTGATCACATATAATGATAGATGTATCGAGACACAGGAATCGGTATGTTTGATCTGGCATAATGATGATTCATTCAAATTGTGGGGTTGGAGTACGCGCCTGGTCCACAAAGTATGGAAATAAAAAATTTAAAAATTAAAAAAAAAAACGTTTTTGATATAGATGTACATAATAATATTTTTATAAGTATGTTTTAACTTAAATAGGGATGGTATAATAAAATTGTGGGGTCTGCGTTCGCGTCTGGCCTCCATAGAATGGAAATAGGCACACACTTAATAAATACTTTTCATATCTATCTGCATAAGTATATTTTGATAATTATGTTTCAGTTTGAAGCAATATGGTATGATAAAATTATGGAGTGTTCGTTCGCACCTGACCTCCATAGAATGGAAATATGTCACAAAGTTTAACAATGTTTTTTAATATATATCCACAGAATATTGTGACAAGTGTTTCAGTGTGAACAGGTATGGTATAATAAATTATAGGTTTATCTATTTTACTTTCATGATATTTTGCTTTGGTTTTGATACCCCCAAATTCGAAGCTATCTCTTTATAACCCTTCCTTTTCATAAACTATCATACTTTCATAAATCACAGTCCACTTTCTGTAGGCTGTTTTTGAACCCAGTCATGACGGGTACTTTTGCTAATATATATATGTATATATATATATACATACACACACACTTCAGAATAATATAATGCAATGCACGTCATAATCACGTTAACTTCAGAATATGCAAAATACGGCAACGGCGAACCTGGTCAGTACTAAATGGGTGACCATTTGGGACTTTCAGGTGCTGTATGTGCTCTCCGCTTATCTCGGCATTGTTTTCAGTCGTCCTGGACTTCTCCTTGCCACTGGACTTCAACAGTGCTGATTCAGGAGAGGTGTGGTTGAAGATTGCGCTGTCCTTGCCTCACAATTACACGCACAGCTGCCCCTATAGGGGGCATCCTTTGCCTTTCGCGACTAAACGGAGGCATCGATATATATATATATATATATATATATATATATATACATATATATATATATATATATATATATATATATATGTGTGTGTGTGTGTGTGTGTGTGTGTGTGTGTGTAAGGGGAATTAAATTATGAAAACATATATCTATAAAAGTGAGCCTGAGAGTAACGACGGTTTTCAACGAATTTTTGATCTACCGACTTGAAATTTTATATATATATATATATATATATATATATATATATATATATATATATATATATATATATATAGGTTATTCGGACAGGAGGAAAACTTTTTTATCTGTTTTCACCCAGAAGAACGTGCTGCTAATGAATCAAAATTTAAAAATTGGTACTTGGGTGCAATTGGATTTTTCTCTGTTTCTCAATTGTTTCGCGAATGCGCATGCGCGGTCATAAAACACGACAGTTTCCTTATGTTAAGAATAAGTAGTAGGTTTGAAAACACTGTTTAAAAGGTTGTGGAAAGCTGGTCTAATGGTTATTGTACTAAACTCACTGTCTTTAGTTTTTGGTTTGGATCTCAGTTTGTAGAATTTTTTTTTTTTTACTTACAAGAAGTAAACTGTTTTGAAAAAACATAGTACTCGCATGCCCATGTCGCAGTTTTTTTTCACGTTTTTATTTTTATTTTTATTTACTTAATTTTTAAAGGAATTTAATGGTACGTTTAATACCTACGGTATTCCTGTTTTTTATAAACAAAAAAGAAGAAACTATTAGAGTATAAATATTTCTTACATCTAGGGATCTCTACTGGGTAGGGTGGGACTCTGCTGCTTGTCGGGTTTAACAGGGGTATTTACGTCCTAGGGGTACAAGGGTTTGTAGTTTGTCGGAGCATCCACCATTAAAATACTTGTAGAACAGGCAGAGGAATGCAACATTTCGTCGATGAGACAGAGATTGAAGCTTAGATGACAGTTCAGGACATACCAGGTTGGAGACTCTCTTCTTAACCCTGTCCAGGAGTAAGAGACCAGTAGCAGATGCACCAGCTCAAACGTAGCAACAATACTCCATACATGGGCGAATAGTGGGCTTGTAGATGTAAAAGATACATTTAGGCGTAAGTAACTTTCTCGCAAGGTAAAGAGAGAGCCCACCTTCCTTGCACCGGCCCTGACAATACTCTCAATGTATCTGGAGATGTTGTGACAATAAAATCATATGAACAGGGAAAGGGTGTCGCAGCAGATGAAAGGTTGTGATATTTTTTCTTTTATTTCCGGAGCCGGCTTTTCTGATTCTGTCTCTTTTCTGAGACAGTTTTGCCCAAAGTCTTTGGCCAATTTCGTGATGGAGGTTTTTCTTCCGGCTTTTGTTTCGTGATGTTAAATTTCTCGACGTTGTGTGTTACAACAAAATGAAATCGCCGATAATTTGTACAAAAAGGATCCGCCATATTTTTTCTAATTTGCCGAATCGGAAATGAAACTGATATAATTTTACCACGCGTGGTCATTACGTTTCCCGAGCAATTCCTAATTAGCGGAAAGCAAAATAAACACGGAAATGCTACGGTTGACACCCAATTAAGCGCGTGAATCCTCACACGAGAAAATTTGTTCAAGGTGAGACGAATTTCGAGGCAGATTAAAACGAAAACGACAAAAGCAACAACAATAATAATAATAACAATAAAAATCTCTTTAATACCAATATAAGGTAAATGTGCATTCATACATACATTCTCATTTCGATACCCCTGAAAATTTCTATTTTCCTATTCCGATTATCGTTCTATATATATATATATATATATATATATATATATATATATATATATATATATATATGTATATGTATATATACATATATGTATGTATATGTATATATACATATATGAATGTATATGTACATATACATATATATGTATACATATATGTATGTATATGTATATATACATATATGTATGTATATGTATATATACATATATGAATGTATATGTACATATACATATATATGTATACATATATGTATGTATATGTATATATACATATATATGTATACATATATGTATGCATATGTATATATACATACATATACATATATATATATGTATATATATTTGTATGTGTATATACATATCTGTGTAGATATATGTACATATATGTATGTATATATATACATATATGTGTATAGATATGTACATATACGTATGTATATATATGCATATATATGGGTACAGATATGTATATATACATATATATGTCTACAGATATGTACATATACGTATGTATACTTATATATACATATATATACATATATATGTGTACATATATGTATGTATATATAGGTGTGTATATATATATATGTGTACATATGTTAGTTTATATATATAGTGATGTTTATACGTGATAGTCTATGTATATGCATGTTTATTTTTTATTTATTTATTTGTATATTTTCTGATGTTTTTGTTCGTTTTAAAATTATTTTGTAACTATCCCAGAGTAAATTTTATCCTGTGAACAAAGTTGTTCGCTATTTCTCTCCTGCAGTTTAATAGATGTTGGGGTTCTTTAAAGTATAGGATAGCACATTTTTCATAAACGCATAATCTACATGGAGAATCTATGTCTCTACATGTGTTTACCTGACTTACGATTTTCCATTCGACTACCGGCGAATGTCCGCTTTTCTTGATTTCCAGTATCTGTTTGCTAGCGTTGTTTTCATACGGTGTTTTTTAGTATTGAATTTACTTTTATACTATGTACTATTTTGTATATATTTTATATATCTGTTATATATATATATATTATATATATATTATAGTATATATATATATATTATAGTATATAGATATTATAGTATATATATATATATATATTATAGTATATATATATTATAGTATATATATATATAATAGTATATATATATATATATTATAGTATATATATATATATATATATTATAGTATATATATATATATATTATAGTATATATATATATATATTATAGTTTATATATATATATATATTATAGTATATATATATATTATAGTATATATATATATATTATAGTATATATATATATATATATATATTATAGTATATATATATATATATATTATAGTATATATATATATATATATATATTATAGTATATATATATATTATAGTATATATATATATTATAGTATATATATATATTATAGTATATATATATATATTATAGTATATATATATATATTATAGTATATATATATATATATTATAGTATATATATATATATATATATATTATAGTATATATATATATATATATATATATATATATATATATATATATATATATATATATATATATATATATAGCAAAAGTACCCGTCTTTTGCTGGGTTAAAAAACAGCCTACAAAAAATGGACTCTGATTTATGAAAGTATGATAGGTAATTTAAGTTGAAAAGAATTAAAGTATTCTTATGTACATCTATATCCAAAAAGTTTATTTTTTTTTTAATTTTTACATTTTTTATTTTCATACTTTGTGGACCAGGCGCAATTTTAATGAACCACCGTTCTGCCAGATCAAACATACCCATTTCTGTGTCTCTATACATATTTTATGTAATCAGGTGTTTTAAATAGTCAACCATATAGAAGCCTATTCGTGACCAGAAATATAACTATACGGACATTCACCTTTATATTATAGATATATAATAATATTATTGTGTATTATATATTATATATATAGTATGTATATAATCTATATTATAGTTATATGTATTATATATACATATTATATATAATATATATGTTTTACACATATATATTAGATATAATATATACTATATATATTATATATTATACATATATATATATTAAATATAATACACATATATATTAGATATATTAGATATTATACACATATATATATTAGATATATTAGATATTATACACACATATATATATTATACATAATATATATTATGTATATTATATATTATACTCAATATACATTATGTATATATGATATATACATTATATATTATATATAACATATACTATATATATAACATATATATAATATATATTATATATAACATATATATAACATATATTATATATAACATATATATAATATATAACATATATACAACACATATTATATATAACATATATATAACATATATTATATATAACATATATATAACATATATTATATATAACATATATATAACATATATTATATATAACATATATATAACATATATTATATATAACATATATATAATATATATTATATATATAACATATATATATAATATATATTATATATAACATATATATAATATATATTATATATACAACATGTATATATAATATATATTATATATAACATGTATATATAATATATATTATATATATAACATGTGTATATTATATATATTGTATATATTATATATATTATATACAACATGTATATATAATATATAGTATATATAATATATATAATATATATTATATATATAATATATATAATATATATTATATATAACATATATATATAATATATAACATATATATAATATATATTATATATACAACATCTAAATAATATATTATATATATAACATATATTATATATATAACATATATATATATAATATATATTATATATAATATATATTATATATAACGGATATATAATATATATCATATATAATATATATAATATATAACATATATATAATATATATATCATATATAGCATATATATATGTAATATATGCCATATATAACATATATATATAATATATATCATATATAACATATATATAATATATATCATATATAACATATATATGATATATATCATATATAACATATATATATAACATATAACATATATATATATATAATATAACATATATATATAATATATAACATATATATAATATATATTTTATATAACATATATATAATATATATTATATATAACATATATATATATAGTATATATTATATATAACATATATATATATAATATATATTATATATTACATATATATAATATATATTATATATAACATATATATATAATATATATTATATATATTACATATATAATATATATTTTCTTTAACATATATATATAATATATATTATATATATTACATATATAATATATATTTTATGTAACATATATATATAATATATATATTAGTTATAACATATACTTAATATATATTATATATAAAATATATATATAATATATACATTAGTTATCACATATATTTAATATATATTATATATAAAATATATATAATATATATTATATATAAAATATATTTTATATATATTTTACATAACATATATATATATAATATATATTATGTATATTACATATATATAATATATATTATATATATTACATATATATAAGATATATATTACATATATAAAATATATATTATATATATTACATATATAAATATATATTATATATATATTACATATATAAAATATATATTATATATATTACGTATATAAAATATATATTACATATATTACATATATAAAATATATATTACATATATTATAATATATATTATATATATTACATATATTATATATATTATTTATATTACATATATATATTATATATATTACATATATATAACATATATTATATATAACATATATTTTATATAACATATATTATATATATAACATATATTATATATATAACATATATTATATATATAACATATATTATATATATAACATATATATAATATATATATTATATATATATTATATATATAATATGTATTACATATATATAATATACATTACATTTAATATTATATATATATTATATATAACATATGTATTATATATATATTATATATATAATATATATTATATTTATTACATATATTATATATATATTACATATATTATATATATAACATATATTATATATATAACATATATTATATTTATAACATATATAACATATAATATATATTATATACATAATATATATTATATATACCATATATATAATATATTATATATAACATATATATAGATAATATATATTATATATATAACATATATATAGATAATATATATTATATATAACATATATATAATATATATTATACATAACATATATATAATATATATTATATATATATAGCATATATATGGATAATATATTATATATAACATATATATAGATAATATATATTATATATATAACATATATATATAATATATATTATATATAGCATATATATGGATAATATATATTATATATATAACATATATATATAATATATATATTATATATAGCATATATATGGATAATATATATTATATATATAACATATATATAATATATATTATATATATATGACATATATATAATATATATTATATATAGCATATATATGGATAATATATATTATATATATATAACATATATATAATATATATTATATATAATATATATTATATATATAATATATAATATAACATATATATTATATATAATGTATACGTTATATTGTATATATTATTATGTTATATATCATATATACATTATATGTATATGTATATAATATATAATATATATTATATATACAATATATATATATATATATATATATATATAATAAGGAAGCACTCAGACTTTACAAGCTTATAAAACTGACCTAAAATTGAAGACTTACCCCAAATCTATTGCCAAGATCGCTGGAAAAAAAATGGTTGAATCATTCTATTACTCTGGAAGATATCTCCCTTCCGACATAATCTTCTACGTGTATAAGAGCTTAATACGTCCTATAATGGAATACTCTTTCCACATTTTGAAAGTGAGTGCTCGCAGAACCCCTACCTGCCTTAACAGGGATCAAAATCGGCTTCGAAATCTAGTAAGTCATTACTTGCAACTTCTTTCTCACATAGCAAGAGCTCAGCTGGGCTTTAACTTATGATGCCTTTACAAAACATTCATAACAAACACTCGTCTGGCTGCAACCACTGACGACAATTTCCCCAACTCTCTATCCGTGCCTAAAACCAAGTGTTAATTCTATTCCAGAAAGTTTCTTTCCCAGATGTGACCCCCATTTTAAAAAAAGACCGGAAAAATAAATCTGTGGGATTCTATAACATGGGACTGTTACCCCACTGACTAAACGTGGTCCTTTTCAAGTCTAATGTTAACAAGTTCTTGTTAAGACCCAATTTTCATCACTACCGATCGTGCTGTTGTCTTATCGACAACCTTATACAAATTAATTCTTCTCCTCAAATGGCCTTCGGGCCTTGATGATTGTCAACTCCCAAAATATTAGTCCGAAAAATAAAACTTGCTTATTTTTAAAAAGAATTTTAGCGCAGAAATACAACAGCGGGATCTATTCGTCGTGCCTTAATTCGTCGTGCCTAAATATCACACGAATAGATAATTATCAGGAGTCATTTGTCGTGCCTTAATTTCTCGCGCATAAATAGTCAAACAGTGCGAGCGGTAATAATCTCAGGCGTTGTTAGAATTTATATAATCAGCCACGTGCGTCGCGTTAGGACAGGAAATATTGATACGGCAACTCGGTTAGGACTTGCGGGATGCGTTTCAAACAATAGGTATTAGACATAATAGTGACTAATAGTTTCTTGCCTCGCATTGTTCAGACATTCAGAAAGAGGGAAAGCAAGAAACTATCAATTAACATACGCTGTTGACTCCACGAGGAGAAATATCGCTACGGCAACTCGGCTCGGACATGCGAGATGAGCTTCGCTTTCTAATCAAGAGTTTCAATGATTCAATGATTTCGGTCAATGTATGCACAGGAATCAAACGATGATACAGCGGGAAAGTTCTATTTGAAACCTAAGAACACGGGCACACGAAACCTAATTCCATATATATGTACATGTTCTTCTCGCAACGGCGTAACTTACACAATATTATTTTTCATGTTTCCTATTTATATTGTTTCTTTTTTGTTTGTTTTTTTGTATGAAGCCAAATATTATATTTTTGGCATTGGTTTCCCGGATATTTTTGCTAGTCATAATTCTTTCTACAAAAGCACCGGGTACTTACGGAAGGGACCATGTGAAAGTTGCCGACATCCTAACTGAAAGTGATTTTTGTGGAACGAACTGGATTTGAACTTCGGACACCCACGTTATGATTTCGTGTCGTTAACCACTGAGCCACCGGCATTGCTCTGTTTTTTTTTATGAAGATTGATAATTTAGATTATTGGGATTATTAAATCTTGAATGTTTTTATAACAAACTTCCGACCAATACCTTCTCTGAACATCTTCAAATGAATGTTATTAAAGTCGGGAATCAGTTCGGAATTTTAAACGGAACGATTTATTTAATAACTAACCTGGGTGTCGGGCGTTGCCTATGTGTTTGGAGGTGCGGATTGAGCAAAATAAAAGTGGTAGCAGGCAGGCAGGCTTGAACCCGTACCGCAAAGGAGGAAAAGAAGGTGGAAAAAAAACGTAGTCTTTGCCCTTGCGTCCATCGTCAAACCGGAAGTGGCGAAGGTTTAAATTAAGGCTACGTAATCGAAAAGAGGAGAGGACTTTCGAAAATACCGGCGAAAAAAGCGACCCCTCCTTTTAGAAAAGTGCCCAGTTGAGGGTGAAGGAATTAACGCTTTTAGCAAATTTTTCAATATTTGTTATCCGAAGGATCGAGCTTCAAAACGATACCGATCTTGTGAAAATTCGTCGCCTCTGTCGAAGGTTTTAGGCATATATATATATATATATATATATATATATATATATATATATATATATATATATATATATACACTTAAACAGACAGGTGAGATTTATTGGCGATAGTTTGTCCTGTTTTTGGGGGGGGGGTCAGACAACATTGAGTATAAGTTTTAAGTAATTCCCAATAATATTCTAAACATCGTTCGTGTTGAGGATTCAACCTTTAAGCCATAGAAGACTGTCACTTACAACCGATTATTATTTACGAGGTGTATCAAGTAAGTTTCCAGACATTTTTTGTGCAGCCATTTAAAATTGTCGTAGACTCTTGAGAATTCAATGTTATTGCTATAATCTTATGAGATGACTGACTAATTTTTATCATTTCAGTCCAAATGAACATCGGCAGTAGAAATTGGAATACACTCTACTAAAGCCTGATTGTCACAGCTGGTAAATTTCAAAATCGCAATTTGGACGTGAGGACACTTTAGAATGATGATATGCAATAAAATTATGTTTCAAACTTGGAAAAAAATGCACGGATACGTGTGGAATGCTTCAGACTGCTTTTGGACCATCTTGCATGAATCGAGCATCAGTGTTTGAGTGAAATTAAAGATTCAAGGAATACAAGAAGTCTGCGAGAAATGATGAGAGGTGTTGGAGGAATAAAGTCAGAACACGAGAGTTGATTGGCCAAATAAAGAATTTCATAGATAAGAACCGTCATGCTTCTATACTGTACACACAATGATTCGTGAGGAACTGAAGAGGCGACAGATTTGGGCGAATTCACCAGTCCTCAACTCTATCCTTGGGCATCAATACAGTTCCTCCTCCTCCCTATAGTTCAGACATTGCTCCCTGTGTCTTTTGGTTATTCCCTAAGCTCAAGGAAAACCTTAAAGGCTTTCGTTATGAAACAATTGAGGACATGAAAGAGGCTGTGACGAGGATCATTGACACGTTCACACGAGAGGAATTCGATGTGGCCTTCCAGAAGTTGTTGGAATGGTGCAACAAGTGCATTGCAGTCGGAGGAGATTACTTCGAAGGGGACAATACTTTCATGTGTGTACTATCAATAAAAATGTCCATACTAAAAATATGTGGAAACTTATTGAAGGCACCTCGTAGCTTTTTATCCGTTGCATTTCGTGCCCTTGCACCCAATTACGAATTACCTAAGCCGTCTTCACGGTCCTTGCAGAAGAAATCTAACCGTGTATGCTAAATAGTGTTCCGTTAGAAATTCTGTTCAGATTTCCGAGATCAACATGAAGATTTCCGAGATCGATAAAATGAACTTAAAGATGCTCGGAGGATAATTGGTCAAAACGTTATGAGAACAGCATCCAATATATGAATATTAGTCCGAATAAGCTAACTAATATAAATATAATATTCTTATATTGTTCGTTATTTTCACGACGTTTCGACCTGTTAAACGTCCGATCTTCTTCAGGAGCATCTTTCGAATGTTTATGACGAACCTAAAAACTTCATTTAATCCAACCTGTCGATTGTTTTCGTCCACATATCTGTGTATAACGTCCGCATGAAGTCTGGGTTAATACAGAATCTCAAATCGTTAATTGCAAACGGTTAACGACAGGTTAGAGGCGTTTAATAACACTGAGTTACAAATAATATAACGATGGTTGAGGTTCAATTCTTACTACAGGCGATCATCATCACATCGTATGAATCCAAAGATTCTATTGTTGGCATTGGTTTCCCCGATATTTTTCTAGTCAGAATTCTTTCTAGAAAGACATCGATTACTTACGGGAGGGGCCACGAGAACATTATCAACATCCTAAGAACTGGGGTCGAACTTACAACTCCTAGGTTATCAGTAGGGCTATGACAACGGAATATTCTTTTCATTCTTTTGACTCTCGGGTATATATCCGACACAACTTAATCAACCGAGAACCACATCCGTCTCTATAAAAACATATAAGATATTAACAGATATATACTCAGGGGTCAAAACAATGAAAAGAATATGCTGTTGTCACAGCTCTAGTCATCAGTTCATGTTAACCACTAGATCACCGTCACCTTCCACTACAGGTGATAATAACTAAATATAAATAATACAATTTACATTTCTCACCAGATAGTTCAGATGTTATTTTAAGTAATTCTTGGAAGTCATTATTGTGTACTCAATGCTGTGATATTCTTCGTGTCTTAAAAAGTTGTAACAGTAGAAATCGTACACTTTGTCAACTACAAAATAAATGACTAACCAAAAGCATTATTTATCTGGCCACAATATTTGCTTAAATAGTTCCAGATACATAGATTTTAAAACCAGATATAACAACCGTAAGAGAACATTCAATGAATAAAAAAAAAACGAATAAAAACAGAACTAGAAACCCATTGCTGGGAGCTCAAAGGAAATGAACACACGCCAATGATCGAGTGAAAATTAGTACGACATGTTAATGCATGTAGAAATTTAAACAACCCGTGTAGATTATGTCTGAATGAAAAATTTGAAAATTCTGAATTTTAAAAATCTCCAAAAGTGTGAAAGTGAAATAGCAAACAACTGTATACACAAAATAAACTCTACTTTAGGATAAGGATGCATAACGAATATAAAATAAAATAATTAAACTGAACTAACATCTAAAATAGAGATAGAAAATTACTCCAAACACCTCTGTGCTTGTTAAGATTACCTATTAACTTGACAAATTTACAAAAAGTGTGCCACCCGTATAAACAACAGAGCAAAATAAGAGTAAGTAAAAGTTAGCCAAACCTTTGTTTTGGTGAAGCCCTATCATTGGCTAATGGAAAAAACTAGCTGCGAGACGGAATAAAAATAAATCCGATTTGTTAGCTAGTTAGTCTCACTCTCTCTCTCTCTCTCCCTCCCTCTATATATATGATCATCATAAAATTACGTTCAAAAACAAAAAATACAGAATGAAAACAGCACTAGTAAACCTGTACTGGAAACTCAAAGAAAGTGGATATTCGCCGATAGTCGAATGGAAAAATAGTAACACAAGCAAGTACATGTAGGAACATAGACGATCCATGTAGATTATGCCTGAATGAAAAATTTGCTATCCTATTCTTTAAAGAATATCAACATCTATTAAACTGTAGGAGAGAAATAACGAACAACTGTGTGCACAGGATAAAATTTACTATAGGATAGCGTTACAAAATAAATTTTGAAATTGACCATAACAATAGCAAATTAATAAATAAACAAAATAAAATAAAATATATATTCATTAATAAGTCTCTCTCTCTCTCTCTCTCTCTCTCTCTCTCTCTCTCTCTCTCTCTCTCCATAAATCACTCATTCTAAGTGAACGAGTCATAACTTTTGAGCGTTTTCAACAGGATACGTCTCTCTCTCTCTCTCTCTCTCTCTCTCTCTGTATATATATATGTGTGTGTGTGTGTGTGTGTGTGTGTGTGTGTGTGTGTGTGTGTGTGTGTGCATATATAGATACGCTGGCCTATTTAAACCTAGTTGTAGTTGGATGTTACTTTGAATTTTTTTTTTTAATATTTCGAAAATTATGTTAGTTTATATATATATATATATATATATAGAGAGAGAGAGAGAGAGAGAGAGAGAGAGAGAGAGAGGGGGGGGAGGAGTGAGAGACTTTTATCCTGTTGAAAACGCTCAAAAGTTATGACTCGTTCTCTTAGAATGAGTGATTTATGTCAAATTGATAGTTGAATATGGTTAAATTTGTATTTTCAGCCAAATATGCCCGGTCGTCCCCGAGAAAAATTAAAGAGTAAAATTTAAATATATTGATGTCTAATCCATGTTTATCTTAACTGATACTTAATTGTGCATCGAACAGACGCCATAATACTTAGTTCGCTAAGATCAAAGGAGAGAATCAAAGAGATCTTGGTCATTTCCGGTCTTTGAAGTGTTGCTATAGATGGTAGTGTCGTCTGGTCGTCTGAATAAATATGTGCAAATGATCTAAGAATGTGAATTGGTAGATTTCCATAAAATATGTACCAATCTGTAGAGTATCATTGTAAAATATTCACTACAAGAACCCGTCTAAACTCCACACTATAAAAATGTACCTATGCAGTTTGCGATTCTATCTCCGGCAACTTTACGTCAGCATCTTTCGGATGGTAACATAAGCAGCCAGGAGATGCCCAAACGGATACTGACAGACGATTAATTCAATATGGGGAGATAAAGGATGTTTCACGTTGACATAGGGTGTTGAAAGTCATTTTTGATTCAAAAAATGCTTTCTTGATTAATAGATTTTACGAATTCATTGGAACCTGTCTTCCGGCAGCTGATTGGATAATCACTTTGGCCTCTTCCGTTTGCTTATGTAAATGCGGTAGAATATAAACGCTACGGAGATTGATTCGTAAAGTGGAGAATGCTCGAAAAAAAGCTTTCCTTTCTTACTCCATGTTCCTAACTTCAGGTAGGTTTCCATATATATATATATATATATATATATATATATATATATATATATATATATATACACCGTTTTTTTTTTTTTACTTCAGTCTAAAGTCTAAGCCAGGGGCTCCTTCCTAGGAATTTCATTTGATGTCTATATGAGATACATAGATACACGACTGTTCAACTAAAATTCAGTCTAAGTTATCAGAAATAAAGGAGCCCCCATTCCTACCTGGGACTAACACTTGAAGTCTATATGAAATACGTAGATATTCGAATGTTCCATTAACGTTCTTTATCTAACAATAGTTAATAAAGAAGTTGTTAACATAATTTTCCTCTCTTCAATTGGCCTTTTTGCATAGCTTTCTTTTTGGTCTCTTGGCCTTAATAGATTTCGGGACAAGAATTCCTCTAGTCTGGCGGAGTATCCAGCTTCGTTTTGCTACTTGAGGTAACATCACTTGGAGAAGGTGCACCATTCTTCGTAAAAGCCAGTGTGGGTTAGCTATATCATGGAGATTTCATTTGAGCTGCAAATACTATGCTATTTCGAATATTTGGTCCAGACTTACTTATAGAGAAAAATATCCTCATGCCAGGATTTACTTATAGGGGAAAGATATCATGCTGTACAGGAGAGTGTTTAGTAGGTATTCAAGTTCTCTCCAGTAGGCATTCAAGTTCACTTGTGTATTTTGTGTGTGTATACATAAATATTTCTTTCTTCTGAATTTCTTTAATTTTTCTTGCATTCTTATATTTATTCTTTTCCTTTTTCACTTTTTTTCCTTTCTATTTTTCTTTTTCTTTTCTTTCTTTAGTTATTTTTCTTCTTTTCCGTTTCTATCTTTCTTTTTCCTTTTCTTTCTGTTTTTTTCTTTCTCTATTCCTTTCATTTTCTTTCTTTTTTCCTTTCTTTAATTATTTTTTCTTCTTTCTTTACCGTTTCTATCCTTCTTTTTTCCTTTCTTTCTGTTTTGTTCGTTATTACTATACTCCTTTTTTTTAAAGTCATTTATTTAAAGTCCTTTCTTTCCTTCTTTCTTTTTGTCATCTTTTTTTTCTTCTTTATTTGTGCATTTCCCGCTTATTTCTTTTCCCAACTAATCCATTTCTTCCTTCCGTTTGTTCGTTCAGACTTAATTTCAGCCTTTCTTTCCGTCCCGTCGTCTATTACCATTCGCCTCCTATCTTCATCCGTCTTTTGTCGAATGTTTCCAGGATGCTTCCATCAATTCCTTATGACGTCATCCAACTTAGCCATTTATCGATTCGATCTTTCTGCATAAATAATTAAAAGATAATCAAATTCTACTTCAAACCGACGGGAAACAAAAACAACACCTCCACCACCACCACCACCTCCACCATCGCCGTCACCAAAGTCACCACGGCCGCCGCCGCCACCACTAGCGTTAACAGACAAGAAACGCGCAATCCTGAAATAAAAAAGCAATTTCTACTGGATTGAAAACAATAAAATATAATCAGAATGGTACACGGAAGAGCGCATACATCCGCCAACGTCGAACATTTTCTTTTATTTAGTCAGATGTTAGCCGATTTCAAATTTCATCTTGAAAATTAAACTGTTTTTTTTTTTTAATCTTCATCTATAACAATAACGGCACTTAAGTTACTTGGCTCTTTGACTAAGAAGCAAAGTGTAGCATCTGTTCTGATGCTAGTGTTAGTCTCTTCTGTCCTTGCTCAGTGAAAAAGAAGCCCTTCTGGACTGGAGCAATGTTTTTATTCAAATCCAGTGCTCTCTTTTAGAGAGCTGGATTTTTCCCACATTAAAAACAGGCCTTGTGTCTAACTCTGCCCTCGTGAGGAGGCAAGTAAATACGAACACCTTCTGAAGGAGAGACGATAAAGCCTGGGAGAAGTGAGCTTCTAGAATTACACAACATTCCGACAAAAAGATAGTTATCTCGCCGAAACATGGCCCAGAAATGATGTTTATCAAGAGTGCACATATTGGGGAAGCTGGATATTGCTCACTTTAAAAAAGCAACCTTGTGTCTAACTTTGCCTTTAATAGGAACAACTTCTACTTCTATAATTTGATTCCATCTACTCGATTAATAAGGATTAGTCAACAAAATATTACGTGTACTCTAGAGGTTTTCTCGAAAACTAATGGGCCAACCTGGCCGAGATTTTTTATGAAGGTTTGATATGATACGGTGCAGCGAACCAAGCATTATGGTATCCATTCCATGCACAGTTGGGGATTAATAGAGATGAGTATTAAATGCAAAAATGAGCACAAATGTAACCTATTCAACCATCAATTAAGAATAAAACAATCAGTATAAGCCATAATATATATATATATATATATGCCTTTTTTTGTCCATTAGTCAGTGATTTAGAACGAAGATCTCATTAAATAAATGACCTCTATATTCTACAGGTTTTGCGTCGAGTCGTTCTTTCTTTGAAAGTACAATGGACGTTTCAAAAGTAATTTCACTTCCTTGTTATTCTGCCATATTGGATGAAAAACGGATTACAAATTGCATTGTTATTATGACTGAACTTATGCATTTATGATCTGAATGTTTCATCTTTTTGTTGCAGATTATAGACGGTGTGAGACCCATTGAAAGCGACACCAGTAATTGATGAGCATCAGAAACAGTGATGCGTCATTTAATTTCTCCATGTAGAAAAAATTGAACCGATCACCATCCACACGCGCCTGTTGAACGTTTACGAAACTCGTGCAGTTGATGCCAGCAAAGTTAAGAGATGGATTCGTTTCAAAGTGGTGACAGGGATATGATTGACAAAGCGTGCTCCGGACTTTTACAAACCAGACATCGTTCATCACTGGCAAAAATGCATTAAGAATGGCTGTGCCTATGTAGAAAAACGAATCATGGGGCACAAAGGGCGCTCGTTTAATGGTACTAACTCCCGTCTTCGGCACTTTTCAATGTTTATGTTTACGAGTTTAAAAATAGCGGACCTTACGTTTGTAACGACCCTCGTACGAATCAAAACTTTGTGAGAGTTCATATTGTCACAAATAAACATAAGAAACTGAAAGAACTGCACCACAAAAGAAACAGGAAGTTGGCCATTATCTCTATATTGCCTGGTCAAACAGCTAAATCGAACTAGCGGAACAAGTCGCCAATCTTTCATTTCTATACTGATGTATTTCTGTAGCAATTGCTCACTGTATATTGATTAAACCACCCCCTCTAATATTTAGGAACTTCTCTTGTTTGGAGAGATGGATTGACTCTAAGTTTCAATGGGACGATATTGATTAAGTAACATATTTTTTCACTGTCTGATCTGTCATCGTCCGAAGTCAGTTTCTGAACTCAATTAACGAAAAGAAAATAACACATATTTGATGCAGAAATTGTTTCACAAAATTATGCTCGTGCATTCGAAATTTAAATCGGACATCTCGGTAACACTACTATAATCGTTGTGCCTGTCCTCCTGCTTTCTCTCTTCCTCACTTTTAATTATTTGCCATATATATATATATATATATATATATATATATATATATATATATATATACATGATGGCAGCAACTCGTTCTCGAGTATTACCATTACTTTACTGGCTCGAATTACGCAAACAGGAGCGCAATAAGCAGCCCGTGCCAGACGGTCACATCTATGAACTTTCTATAGTCCTGCACATTCACTGATGACCGGGCCTAAGCTGTGGTGCCCCGAACACCTACCAAGCCAGACCCTGGAAGTTCCAGAGCCCTTATTGCAAGGTACGCCCATATTTGCATCAATCCTCATTGAATGTCCGTTTGCCATTTAGTCTAAACCCAACCTTATTGTTATCGAGATACACACTGATTGCAAAATGTGTATTCCATTGCATATCAAGTAATGCCTGTGTTTGAAGCTTTTTATAGTGAGAAAAGACTTTGAACTGAGACAATCCCACTCTCTAAACAACTGCCACATTGAACCAAAAAGAGCGAGTCAACATCATTGGAAGCAGCAGTTGCTACAGGTTTTATATCAGGGTTTTCTTTCTCCTAAAGAGGTTGCCTTCACCAGGGCTTATGGGAGCCCTCTTCACCCACCATGCCATTTGATCCATGACTGGGACTTGGGTTGCTGAGCACCAGAGCATACTCCACACGCCGGTGGGTCATGTATGCCGCAGCTGACAGGGCCTAAGCTCCTCTGGAGGTTTCTATCAGGGTAACTTCCCCTTTAGCCTTTGGTTAAAAGAACCTTGACCCCCACACACACACATATATATGATGATTGCAACGTCTTGTCAGACGAGTGCCACTCCCTCAGACATTTAAAATCCATGATCCCAAATGCCTGAGGGAGTATCTATACAAAGATGATGTTACAGAGTCTTAGCTTTGTACGACAGCTAAGTCTCTCTCTCGGTTCAAAATGTTGAGATCCATCAACAAGCAAGAGCAAGATAGCCAGCAACAAATTAAACTGCAGACCAGTTTAATGCGGGTACTGGTCTCCTGCTTTATGTTTTTTTTAAATCAGAGATTTGCTTCTCCTAGAAAGATTGCCTTCACCACGGCTTATGGGAGCCCTTTCCACCCCAATACACATATACACACACAAATATACACGGTGCTAGTTGGCCGTTGACCCAGAAAAAGAGTTTATTCGCCCTTTGGAAGGTCTTGTTTTTAATCCTTCATGGAGACTAGCCGCCCTCCTCACCAAACAAGTCTGGTGGGGGAACCAGTTTAGTCGCCGGTGACCCGACCATGAGGCAGGTAGTACTGGGTTACATGGTACCAGTAGCATATAACATGACCTGACACACAAATATATATATATATATATATATATATATATACACTTGTGCCCGATATTATTCATACCCCCCCCCTTGAAAATTGAGTTTATTAAGTGTAACTTTGTAAGAATTTATTGTTTACGTCCATATTGATACATATTCTTAATAAACCTCTTCTGATCATTTTCGTCATTTTAAAATCTCGGGATACTTGTAATAAAAGAAATATACAACTATTTATAAAATCTGCAATGTTCAAAAATAATCATACCCCCTTATATTTTCAGTATTAATCGAGTTTCTGACTGTTTGTTTCCTGTTTGATTCTTATTTTGAATGCTTTTATACAACCTTTGATTAATTTCATTTCGTTTTTTGCATTTTTCAGAAATTAAAATGATATCAACTGAAAACCAATAAAAGAATAAAAATTATTAGAATGGGGAAGAAAAAAGAGCTTAGTAATGATCTTAGGACTAAAATTGTGAATTCACATAAGGATGGTTTAGGTTACAAGTCAATTTCCAAGAAATTTGAGGTCCCTACAGCAACAGTACAGAGCATCATCAAAAAATTCCAGAGCCACCACACAACAAACAACTTGATTGGTAGAGGAAGGAAAAGGAAACTGTCTGCTAGAGCCACCAGGAATATTGTAAGAAGTGTTAATGCAAATCCAACCACCACTACTAAGGACATTTTAGAAAATCTGGAGTCTTCTGGCATAAAAATATCAAGGCAAACATTGCAAAGGACTCTGCATGAAAATGGTCTGAAACGAAGAAGACCAAGAAGGACTCCATTGCACACTGGAAAACACCTTGCAGCACGTCTAAAGTTTGCTAGGACCCATGTGAATTCTCCAGAGTCCGTTTTCTCAAGTATTTTGTGGATTGACGAAACAAAAATTGAATTGTTTGGCCATATGGATGCTTCTTATGTT
The DNA here is from genome assembly GCF_053919585.1 of Euprymna scolopes. NCBI lineage: Eukaryota > Metazoa > Mollusca > Cephalopoda > Sepiida > Sepiolidae > Euprymna > Euprymna scolopes. The sequence continues at coordinate 72,704,347 of NC_136512.1, forward strand.
TGGAGGAAGAAAGGAGAAGCTTACAACCCAAAGAACACCATACCCACGGTGAAATATGGTGGTGGTAGCCTAATGTTTTGGGACTCCTTTTCGGCTAGTGGTCCAGGTAGTGTGGTCAAGATAGATTGAACCATGAAGAAGGAGCAATATTTGGAGATACTCCAGAAAAACATTAGACAGGATGCGGAGAAGCTCCATTTAGGACAAAACTGGGTCCTTCAACAGGATAATGATCCAAAACATACTGCCAAAATAGTCAAGAAATGGTTTGAGGATAATCAAATTAATGTTTTGGAATGGCCTAGCCAGAGTCCCGACCTGAACCCTATCGAAAACCTCTGGCACATATTGAAAACTGAGGTTAAAAAGCGGAAACCTAGAAATTTGAGGGATTTGGAGAACTACTGCATTGAAGAATGGTCAAAAATCAGTGTTGATGCTTGTAAAAACCTTGTTGATAAATATCCAAAACGGTTACAGGCAGTTATTAAGAATAAAGGGCATGCTATTGACTATTAGTAAGAGAGGTATGAATAATTTTGAACTAGTGCCATTATTGTTTTTCTTTGTATAATGTTTCAAACTTGCATAATTTATTTATTTGTTGAGTTTAAATTAAATGCTTATGCTTGATTTATTGTTTGAAATCCCTTTAATATTGTCTACCTTCTGGTTTGAGCAATATTCTTATAGAAATCTCAAAGATCCGAGGGGTATGAATAATATCGGGCACAAGTGTATATATATATATATATATATATATATATATATGCATACATACATACATACATATCTATATATCTATAAAAGTGTAATTGTCTGTGCTTGTATATTTACCTACCAAACTACTCTTAATTTTCAGTCTACAAATCGAGATTTGACATAAGGCTTATTGAGATTTGGACAGATCTTTTTAATCGGTTTTCAGCCAGAAATTTGGCTGTCAATGGGTCAATGATCAAACTCTACCAAACTCCTCCGCCAATTTTGGGTCTAAACACTTGAAATTTAAGATGTAGGTTACTTGGACATGGACCAAACGTCTTAATTTTATTTGAGCCAAAAGTAATAGACCCAATTTGTCTTCTGCAATTTGGGCAGATAAAGGTAGTTGTGGTGGGTGGGGTTGGGTGTGTCTGGTTGATAATCTGTCCTTTCTGTGCTTGCGTTTATCCTCAGCAGCTTGATTTAGGTCACTACTATAAAGCGCAGCACCTTCGTGAACAGCGCTCCTCCATGCCAACCTGCTCCCAGCCACGTCCTCCCATGTCTCAAGGTCCATGTGAAACCGCTTTAGATTTACTTTGATGTTGTCCTTATACCTCATCTTTTGTTTACCCTGGGCATGTTTTCCTTCAACAAGCTGAGAGTAGAAAATCTGTTTTGGGAGGCGGAGATCCGGCATTCGGACAACATGACCAGTCCATCTGAGCTGGCGTTGAGCAACAGTAGCGGTGATAGTGGGAATGTCAGCCTCACTCAGGACGCTGGTGTTGGTGCGTCGGTCCTTCCAACTGATTCTGAGGATTTTTCGGAGGCATCTTTGGTGGTACGTCTCCAGGGTTTTTACGTGCCTCCTGTATGTGGTCCAGATCTCCGATCCATAGAGAAGAGTGGGCAGCAAGACAGCTTTGTATACCATGATTTTGGTCTTTGTCAGAAGGTCACGGTTCTCAAATACTCTCTTCCTTAGCCTTGAGAAAGCCCCACTGGCACAGCTGAGACGGTGTTGTATTTCATCATCTATGTTGGCTTTTGATGATAGGATGCTGCCTAGGTATGGGAAGTGGTCCACATTTTCCAGTCTAGCGTTGTCGATGGAGATGTTTGGGGGTGAGACTGGAGTACTGTTTGGTGGTGATTGATGGAGGATTTGGGGGGTTTTTATATTAATTGTTAGTCCTAGCTGTTTGTACGCCCTCGTGAAGGCAACCAGTGTACACTGTAGGTCCTCTTCTGAAAGGGCTGCAAGGGCGTTATCGTCTGCATACTGTAGCTCCATAATGGATATGGTGTTCGTTCGACCTTTGGCCCTGAATCTGTTGATGTTATATATATATATATATATATATATATATATATATATATAAGCGAGAAAAGACACTGATAGAATCCAAATGAAAAATCCTGATAGATATTACTTGAAGTAATACTTTCAAGGAAAGGAGATCCTAGCCAAAAAGCAAAAGCTCAATATTTAAGAATAGAGCAATATACATAATGGACATGGTGTTCGTTCGACCTTTGGCCCTAAGACTGTTGATGTTAAAAAGTCGCCCGTCAGTTCTGTACATAATCCGAACTCCATGGGGAAGATGTTTGTCCGTGAGATGGAAGATAGCAGTAATGAAGATGGAGAACAGGGTTGGGGCAATGACACATCCCTGTTTCACTCCCGTGTCAACCCTGAAGGGCTCTGTTTCATCTCCCCTACTACTGAGGACTGTAGCTGACATAGACATATATGCACACACACACACAGACATATATATTCACACACACACACACACACACACACACACATATAGACATATATATTCACACACATATATATACACATATATATGCACACACACATATATATAGACATATACACATATATATACATACATGCATACATATATACACATACAGACATAATATATACATACATACACGTACATATTTATAGCTACATATACATACATATATTGTATATAAATATGTATATATACATATGTATATATACATATGCATATATATGCACATATATACACACATATATATACATATACACACGTACACATATATACACATATACACACGTACACATATATACACACACATATATATATACACACACAGATACACACACACACACCTATATATATGTAGAGAGAGAGATTGAGAGAGATGTCATATTTGTTCTACCCAGTCGTAACCCCTTATACATTTCACTCTTTCTTCCTCTACTATATTCTTTCTTGGGATGCAATCGATAAAAAGGACCTATACTAAGCTTAAACAATGCTTCTCGAATAAAATCTCACACAAAAAGTAAAAACCCAATCCTCGTCATTATCATCTGCGGCCCTGCCGTTTAACAGCGTTAGCGACCATGATTCTCCAATGCGGGCGGCTATCTATAGCCCGAAACAACTTTTGATAATAATCCCGTTCACACGATCAAGCTGTCCATAAAAGCGCGTCTTTGTCGACCTTGCTTTTTTGATCCCGGCATTCTGTCAGTCAACACCAGGTGTTCTATGCATTTTTGACGATAAATATGTCCGAAGAAAGTCATTTGTCTTTTCAAGTTTCTATATGGAATTGAACGTAGATGAGTATTATTTATTAATTTATTTCACTTTTATAGATATAATAGATAGATTATGCTAGATATATTTCCATATGTCTGAATACCCTATATACAAATTTTCAAATCTGTAGATAAAAAATTTGTTGAGTATATAGGTTGAGAATTGTTCTCTCTCTCTCTCTCTCTCTCTCTCTCTCTCTCTCACACACACACACACATTTTCACTTTTATAGATATAATAGATAGATCATGCTAGATATATTTCTATATTTCTGAATACCCTATATACAAATTTTTTGGCATGAATACAAACAAATTCGTTGTCCGAAGAAAGTCATTTGTTTTCTATATAGAATTGAACGTAGATGAGTATTATTTATTAATTTATTTATTGCGGACTATTATCCTACTATTTCTTAGATTATCCTCAGTTTTCTTAGATTCGGGGCTCGTGGCGCAGTGGATAAAGACGTTGATATCTACGGTTCCAGATGAGAATTGTTTGAAGATATCGGTTTCAATCCTACCCAAAGCCGGGCAGAGGCTTACTTGGCCAATACGCGGTGAGACGACAACAACTATGGAAGGCAGTAATTGCTACGGATGCAGTTTTTTTTTGTTTTTTTTTTTACATTTTCACCCCAAACAAGGTACATTGCCACTTTGGTGTAGGGGGCTAGTATCAGGGGCAGCAACTACTGGGGCACTATGTTGGGATCTGGGCAGCAAGATGTCGGTTCACGTTACACTTGAACTTCTGCATGTCAGTACAGTTAGGGAAGCAGGAACATGGAATGGAATTCCAGGGTCAAGCGGTTCTGGGGAAGAAACTACTGGAGTAGAAAGATCTTTTACATCCAGGGATCTCTACTGCGTGGGGTGGGATTTAGCTCCCTGTCGGGTTTGTCGAGGGTGTCTACGTCGTGGGGGCACAAGTGTCTGCAGTTCGTCAGAGCATTCACCATTAAAATACTTGTAGAACAGGCAGAGGGATGCAACGTTTCGTCGATGGGACAGAGGCTGAAGCTTAGATGCCAGTTCAGGACCTATCAGATTGGCGACTCTCTTTTGAACCTTGCCTAGGAGCGAGAGACTAGTAGCAGATGCGCCAGCCCAAATGTGACAGCAACACTCCATACAAGGGCGAATGGTGGCCTTATAGAGGTACAGGATACTTTCAGGTGTCAGTAGTTTTCTAGCACAATAGAGAGAACCAACCTTCCTTGCAGCGGCCCTGGCAATGCTTTCAATATAATTGTTCCAACTCATGTTTCTGTGAACGTTAGGCCAAGCAGTTTGAAAGATGTACTCTCAGATAGGGAGTCACTGGCTACTGCTATTGGTGGCAGAGAAGCTTTCTTGTAATTATTGAAGGAAACCAGTTTAGTCTTGGCAGCATTGAATATGACCATCCATGTGTTCATTTGTTTTCCTGTCATGCCTGTTATAGAGTGTAGTGTCATCAGCATATATACCCATCTCAGAGGCAGTTTTGTCGGAGAGGTCATTAATAAATATTAGGAACAATAGAGGTCGAAGGATAGACCCCTGAGGCACTCCCGCATTTATATCATATTGTTTAGATATACGACCGTCGAGGACAACCTAGATTTTTCTGTTATCTAAGAAGGATTTAATTATGTTAAGTATTCTACCAATGATACCGTATGATCTAATTTTCCTGAGGAGACCCTCATGCCATACCCTGCCAAAAGCCTTAGATATATCTAGAGCTACCGCTCTGCCCTCCCCCGCTTTGTCCAATGAATGGTATATACGTTCAGAGATTACAGTGAGGAGGTCTGCTGTGAAACGGGATTGTCTAAATCCATATTGTTTGTCAGTCAGAAGTTTAGCATCTGTAAGGTGACGGACTAGAGCATGGTTAATTATGGTCTCAAATATCTTGGCGAAAAGTGGGCGGAGGCTAATGGGGCGGTAATTTGATGGGTCAAAATTCGCCAGAATTCTTGAATACTGGTACAACAGAAGCAGTTTTCCAACAGCCCGGAAAGCATGATTCATTAAGGCATTTGTTGTAGAGTTTGGAGAGAACTGGAGCTACTTCGGCTGAGCACTTTTTTAATAGCAAAGCTGAGATGAGATCAGGTCCATATGCTTTTGAAGTGTCAAGGTTTTTTATGATAGCATGCACCTGAGCAGGGGTGATTTTTAGATCGTCTAGCGTGGCGTCTGTCCGCAAAGGAAAGTCAGGCAGGGGGTGGTTGGAAGAGTCCAGTGTGGACTTAGAGGTAAACCGGCTGGCTAGCATATTAACCTTGTCGGTTGCTGAGCAAACAACCTCGTCATTGTTGGATAGTGGGGGAATTGTTGATTGCCCATTATTTACTACACTGTTGCAGATTTTCCAGAAGTCACGAGTTCCTAATTTTTGTACTTCGATGCGTTTTTTAGTGGTTTCAGTAAATTCTCTCTTAGCTGTCGCTATTTCTTTCTTAACGTTACTTCTAGCTTCTATATACTTATGTCTGTTTGAACTGGACTTATGTCGGTTAAATCTGCGGTATGCATGCTGCCTTTGAGCAATGGTAGTTTGCAAGTAGAAGTAAACCATTGTGGATAGTGGGTCTTGCTATAAAATTTCCGCATGGGAACATGTGCTTCAATTGCTGTTTTGAACCATTCAGTGGTCTCATTTGCGCACTGTTCAGCAGGAAGAGAAAAAATATTTCCCCATGGGGCATCTCTGATAAGATCTCTGATGGCTTCCCAGTCAGCCTTTTTATAATATCTCGTTGTTTTGAGCACTGGCTCTTTAGTTTTGGGTCTAGAGTTTAGGGCAATTTCGACCATTATAACTGCATGATCAGCGTTCCCGAGTGGGCTGTCAGCATTTGTTATACAATCCTCGGAAACTGATGTCAAAAACAGATCTAGAAGTGATGCGTGTTGTTCTTGCTGGTCAGGGAAACGGGTTGGAAACGTAACCATTTGTGATAGGGAGTGAGATATAGCGAAGCTATGTGTTGAGCTGCCCGCTGCATCTGTGTGAGTAGAGAATCCAAGCCAGTTTTTGTGGTAAACATTAAAGTCACCAAATACATGTACTTGTGCGCTAGTGTCGAGGGAGAGTGCTGTGTCTATGCTGTCAGAGACTTTGTTTATTATGGTGCAGTCCTGTGTCGAGGGAGAGCGGTAGAGAAAATAAAAGTAGCTAATGTCATGTTGTATGTTTAGCCTAAAGTACATAAAGGCTTGATCGTCCGTTTCTATGTTTGTTTCTCTAGTCAGGGGGAGGGTGTTACGAATGTAGACTCCAAGTCCGTGCATGTCTGTCAGAGTCCATACAGCAGAGTGGGAGATAGCCAGGCATGTTAAAATATTTAGAGGGGATGGAGGAGTGTAGGTTAGTCTCGCTTAGTGCTAAGATATCCGGGGTATTTGTTAGGAGAAATGCTTCAACATCAGCTAAATTAGTTCTAAGTCCACGGATGTTAGTGAATGTAAGCCTCAAGGGAGGAGGCAAGTTGGATTTGTTTGTCCCTAGGCCTGGTTTAAGATTTTTTATTGTACTGTCATCATGTGTTTAAAGAGTTTCAGTTAGGTAAGGGGGAGCTGAAAAAGAGGTTATGCAGGGTATTAGACATGCAGCACAAGTAGACCATTAGCTGACCTTTCTTCAACTAGGACTGTGGCCTCATGAAAGCCCATCGGGGATGAGTGCAGGGTCCCTTTCCATGCACGACATGGCACTACAAACATCCCGATATTATACAACTGTTGATGGAGCAGCAGCTCTAAGCGCTACCAAAGAGTTAGGGCTCCTGTACTACCAGTCGGAAACAGCAGCCAGGAACTGTCAATCCGGTACTCTCAGCCCATCAGAAGAAGGTCACTCCAATCTAATTGCACAGCCATATGTGGTACTCAAGCACTCACAAGTGCCCAGTTTTGAAGGGTGGGATGTGTCGGGAGTGGGGAAAGGCATTCATTGCTCTAGACAAGAAGCAAGATCTACCACTAAGTGTTTTGTCGATTCACTGTGATAGTGTCTCTGCGCCTGACTAATAGGCAAAGAAGGAGTATGGAAGCCGGGTGATAGACAGAGCCTATCTACTCCTTAAGCAATTTAGGTTTGCAGACCGGTAATTTGTTTGAGTGACCAGCTCTAGGAAGGTTGTCATCCAAAACTGGAGAGGCTTTCCTCCCCTTTGGTTTTGTTTCAGAGTTTTCCTTCTCCTAGGCGGGTGATCTGGGAAGATCTACTGGGTTCATCAGCCCTGAGAGGGGTTGCTCCGTGCCTGGGTCCTAATCCAGGTATTTCTGCGACTCCGCGTGGTTAGTTAATGTTACAGGGTTAGTTTGTAGAGGTTATATATCTAATGAATAGTTACACTCCTCAAAGTTATTTAGGGACATGCAGTTATGTGAGCAGACTTGTTAGAAAGGCGTTAGTGCGGATTAAGATTTTTACCTTTAGATTTTTCCATTTTTTTACTTTGTGTTCGTTTAGGTACAGGATAACGTTATAGTGTGAGTAGGTTTTAGGAATTGAGCTAAGAATTTTTTCCAGTCACTGTATATTTAGATTTAGGAGGGTTAAGATGTAGGTGCAGTACTGTAAGGGTAGAACTGGAGGTACATTTTAAGTCATGACGTATTCCGTATGTATAATTAAGTAAATAGATATTTGGGCAAGTTTTCAGTAGATGCAAATAGAAGCTGTGTTAGTGTTTCTACTATTGAAGGGAGATAATTCCAGTTTTCATTTAAGAGTCATCGAGCGTTTTGCATAACAGGGAGTATCGGATTTGGTTTTGTATTAATCGTTGCAATACCATATAAGGAGAAGCATTGTTATGTAATGAAGATCGCTTTGCATCCGAGTGCATACTTTGGCTGGTAAGTACCAAACTGGATAGGAATGAACTCTAATTCATGTCAGAGGTAAAAATGTATAGATGTTTAGTCATGACTGTTAGGCGGTTAGCATGTGAAAGTTAGGAGCTGGGGGCTAAGGATTCCACTACTAAGGCGTGTGCAATGTAGGGTTTTAGTGGCAGCTAGAGGGGGGAGCAGATTGTTAGCTTTCAAGGGTCGGGTTATTAACTTACAGAATACAGTAAAGTTTCGTTAGGATTTAGAGTTTCAAGTATTGTTTTAGCTTAGGGGAAAAGAAGGGAAAATTTTATTCCTTTCTCCTATTTTGCATGCAGGTTAGACATAGGCAGTCGTCTTGGAGGTAAAGAGAAACAATTATTTCGTCGTGATTCAGAATTACTATTTTTAGGCAGTCATTAAGGTTGGTGATAAAACAATTGTATCTTTTCAGAAAAAAGTCCTAGTGACGCAGCTAAGATCACTGTAGATTTCAGTTACAATTATAGTTACAGTTAATTATAAGCTATATCCAGTGGTTTGGTAGAGATATCAACGAGGCCTCTTTATTAATACAAGCGAGCATATGGTAATTGTAGATATTAAGCATATTATGTAACTAAAGTTCTTCTGACTTCTACGGTAGGAAAAATAAATCCACGTTTGTGCTAATTTCGGAAAATTTATCCTGCCTAAGGTTTTTTTCTCTAGCCTTAGTACAGAGCGTGGAATTAATCTTTCAAGCTGAGAGAGAACGTAGTTGGTGTTTTGCTGGGGGTTGGAGAATTTGAACTGAGCATAGCATAGAAAAGAAAAAGACAAATGCATATATAAATTATTAAAATACACATAATTTCAAATTACAAAATGAAATAAGAAATTTAAAAGAGAAGAAATAACAAAGTTAGTATTTTTTAGGACGAGGATGATTTAGGATAACACTTAACTTGCTCCGCGCACCACGGCACTTCCAGTAACACTGCTAATCATATTTGGAGGAGGGGGTGGAGTGATTTCTTTGATCGGATATTATACGTGTTTGTAACTAATTATATCTTCCGAATTCAACGCACATGCGTGTATATGTTAATTTTACATTTTTTTTTTTTAGTTTAAGTTCTTCTAGCTTCGAATGTAGATAAAATAAATCCATGTTTGTGCTAATTTCGGAAAATTTATCCTGCCTAAGGTATTTTATCTCTAGCCTTAGTACAGAGCGTAGAATTAATCTTTTTAGCTGAGAGAGAACGTGGTTGGTATTTTGCTGGGGAGGGGGGATTTAAACGAACCATAGAAAAAGAAAACAAATACATATATAAATTATTAAAATACACATAATTACAAATTACAAAATGAAATAAGAAATTAGTTGGGAGATTCGGGGTTCCTATCAGTCACGGTTACCACCTGACCCAGGCCAGATGAATAGTTGGCCGATGCGTCGTGAAACAACAACTAAGAAAGATGAAGATAATAGTCCGCAATAAATAAATGAATGATAGTTTATATCAGCATTTCTTTGGTGCATCCACATCTAGTCAAACCGACCCCTAACAGTTGTCTTACAAACCAATTATTTTTTTACATTAGAATATAATTAAGGTTACATTAGAATATAATTAAGGTTACACTAGAATATAATTAAGGTTATAATAGGTTAATAAGGGTACAGTAATCAATGGGATAATATCGTAGTAATCGTAGGTAGTGGAAATTTTGTAAAATGAATTACTTAAGGTGACGGTTCAACAAGAATTTGTTTACGTTGGACTTGAAGACGACCAAATTGTAGTAAGCTGAAAAGCAGGCAAACGGAAGAAAGTGAGCAGTTCTAAGAAAGAAGCTTTGTTCATGGAATCTACGTTTAGGTTTGGGCACAGATAAAAGAGTGAGGGAAAATATTAATAGTGTTTTCAGCAAGAGGAGTGTTTTTCGTGAAATTTTGGCGAGGCGGGGGCATAGCTGGGGCTCAGGAGAGGACCTGCCATGAAAATAATGATAAAGCAGAGCCAGGTTCGCAACATCTCTTCTATGGGAAGGAGGTTTCAGAATAGAGAAAAGGACATAACACACTGGCTACGAAGCCTATGTTGAACTCTGTCAATGTAGGATACGTTTTTTTTTATGAACTATTAATGCCCAATGCTACTTAAACTTAAAACTAATTAAAACGCGGATTTCATGAGCAAAGCTTCTTTCTTAGAACTGCACGCCTGTGGAACTCTGTTCCGTCTGCCTGCTTCCCTCCGGACTACAACTTGGATGTCTTCAAGTCTAATGTTAACAAATTCCTAATGAACCGCCCCCCCCTTATTAAACACTTCATAAAATCTCCTCACTAACGTGATGTACTTGCAATAACCCTTATCCCTGAGTGGCTTCCGGGCCTTGATAAGTGGTGATCACTGTGTAAAAAAAAAAAAAAAAAAAAACAATAAAATTAACGAAGTTCAGCAAGAAAAAAAGAGATGGTCATCGTTTTTTTTTTTTTTTATTTTTATTTTTTGTTGGAAGGATGGGCTACTTATCTATAACATCAGTATTATACCTATTTGTGGCAAAATCAGAAAAAAAAATTTAAAATGAATATACATACATGTATATGTATGCTTATATTCTTACATATATACATATACACACATATGTATATACACATGAATATACATGTATATACAAGGTGTCCCAAAAGAAGCTGAATTGGTCAAATATAAGATGGAACAACAGATGTTAGACCATCTAGAATGACGGTAACAAAGTCATTAGAGGTCGTTACACCACCGAGGAGCGGATATTTATCATAGAGTGGTACTTTTGGTCGAATTCAAATTTTAAATCCGCCAACTTCTTTTAAGACACCCTCTCTCTCATATATATATATATATATATATATATATATATATATATACACATATATATATATATATATATATATATATATATTGATATGTAGTTTGCTTGAAGCATTGTGTAGGATAGGTATGTAGTAGAGATTTAGAAGGCTGTCACAATGCGAGGAATGAAATAAAGTCGTTGTTGGTAAGAGAAGACGAGAACAAGTGGCGATTTACAAATCAATAAGTACATATATATATATATTATATATAAATATATATATATATATGTAGTAGAGATTTAGAAGGCTGTCACAATGCGAGGAATGAAATATAGTCGTTGTTGGTAAGAGAAGACGATAACAAGTGGCGATTTACAAATCAATAAGTACATATATATTTTTTATATATGCATATATTTATTCAGTTGTATTGGTAAATGTCTTACTTGTTATGTCTGCGACATATTCCATTATTAATTTCGGAAAAATTCCCTTTTCAAATGGTAGGCGTAACAGATCGATTCAAAGCATGCTAGCTAGTATATATATATATATATATATATATATATATATATATATATATATATATGTATATATGTATATAAATATATTAAATATTCTTATACATGTATATACATCCATATATACATATATGTGCATTGTAATTGTTTACCTTCGAATATATATATATATATATATACAGATAGAACACATGCACACATATATTCGTTGCTTGTGTATTTACTTAATTATTAAAGATAAAATAGTTATCTACGCACACGTGTTTTGCCGTATCTACGGCTGTCTGTAACGAAGATCGATCCCTCGCCCACGGAGTCTGTGATACGCGGCATTACCACAACGATACAGAGGCTGAATTGCCTGAAATTTCGCTTTAAAATTATGTCGAGTTTTGTTGTTATTTGTCTAGAGATCATTATATTCGGTATAAGTGACTTTCCCTAGAAGCTAGGGAAGAATTATTTCCCTTACATCTATATTGGAGGGGAATTACTCATACATAATATAATTATATCTAGAAATGATAAGCCCTATATACGGCGAAACACGTATCCGTGAATAATTATTTAATCTTTAAAAATTATATAGATGTATATATATGCCCACTATATCATTCAAACACTACCGTGTTTTAATACATGGTTAAGTAGCAGGTTCAGTCCTTTAGAAGTGCTTTAAAGCTTCATCGCTCACTCATTTTTCGACCAAATTTCAAATAATTATTACAATTCATAGACCACTTTCTCAGCTATATTGTGAAAATAAAAATTCAATTTCCGTTCAGTAAAACAAAAGCTATGATGAATTTACTGATGTTCAAAATCGTAAAAAAACCTAAGGAGGTGAGCGACGTTTGTTATGACTGCTTTCCATAGCAACAACGTCGCTTCAGCGACTACGTTTACTACCAATTAACCGCTCTCGCGAAAAGAGAAGTAACAAGTGAAACAGAGAGAATAAAAGAATGAAAAAGAGATAATTGGGGGACTTAATTGAGAACAGAAGAGTGCCGTACGTTGTTAGTAGATATGTGTATTGTGTATATGTGTAGTGTTATGTTTACTGGGGCAATAAAATAAGATTGAAATTAAACAAAGAATTGCCATAGAAAAATGCGACCATGAAAAGTAATATGGTTAAGCTTAAACGTGGAAAAGTAAAGGACAAGATGTTTAAACTGGAAAAGAAAAGGACAAGATATTCTAGTAAAAAATATAATAAATTCATAACTTTAAATATTACAACAATAACAGTTTTTAATTCAATTTATAACATTATATAATCAATTTTTAATCTATTAAGTTAGAAATTTATATTTTATATGCCTAGAATATATTGTCCTTTTCCAGTTTTAACAACTAGTCTTTTATTTTTCCATATTTAAACTTACCCATATTACTTACATGCTCGCATTTTTCTATTGAATTATATATATAGTCATCGACATATAGTACTGTTTCGCTGTTTCATAGCTCGTCAGTGCGGCTAGACAGGAAACTGCCTCAAGCCATCAAGGATATATATATATTGAGCTGTTAGATTTAAGCTGCTTATATGAAACAAGATGGAGAATGTAGCAGCTATACTTGAAGTCAGTGTCCTTAATCATGGCAGTTTAAATAGGGCTGAGTAGATAAAGAAATATCAAGGTTTTTGGCACGACACGAAAAAATAATATCGTGGGGGTTGCATTCGCACCGGACATCCATATTTAACTTTGTTTTAGTTCATATCTTATTCATAACTTGAAAATAGAAAATAATGCAAATCGACGATTATGAATAGAAATTGTGTATGGGATAGACGTCTGGGGGTAGGAGCACATATGGAGTCCCTATTCATTTTTAGTCGTCGCCCGGATAAGCGATAAGGAGAAATATGAGAGCTGGTTCACTAATAATGGAATGCTGTCTCGGATTTTTAAGAATCCAGTTGGAAAGCAATGACCGACGCAGAACGATTAATTACCGTCGAATCGGCTTCAAGTTTCTTCTTTTCAAGAAATAAAATCTTTTTTTCCCCGCGGTTTTATTGTCCGACATTTTTAACCTAAGAAGATTTGCTCTGGACACTTTCCATATGTTCGTACGTTCGGGTACTTTCTTTCTATCATTGGAAGAGTTATGATACTGGATGCAATCTCTGACGACGAGATACGAAATGAGGAGTCCAAATCCATATCTGAATGAAAGCTTACAGAGCAAAAAATAAAAAATAAAAATAAAAAAAAAGATAAATATATAATAAATGCTGCATATTAGAACTCGGGACATCGCCGAATAACTTGAGCAAAAAGATTACTATTATTCTTATTAGTATTATTACTATTTTTATTACTATTACAATTATTATTATTACTATTATTATAGGCACCGCCAAAATTGGGGGGGCAGGTCAGTACTTTTTGACGGACCGACTTTTTAAAAATCTACCAAAAATCAGGTAATTATCCGATCAATACGAAATTTTCAGCGATTATTAGGAGAAGAATGAACTTTATAACAGTGTACTTATTTTTCATAAACGATATTTATATATATATTTTTTTTTGCTTACAACCCCCCCTTGTTTTGAAGTGGGAACAAATATGCTTAAAATAATCATCTGAAACTGAACAAAACATATTGTGTTGTTGTAAGGGACAGAATTATAGATTAAAAAAAAAAAATTGTTTACATACCTTATTTTGACGTCTGAATATCAGAACTTCGATTGTGTTTAATTATCCCGCTTTTGAGTTTTGAAGTGTGAAATTCGGTGAATATGTTAAGCCATTTTAAAATTTTTGATAAATAAATTAACAATTTTTTTTTAGCGAGCCGAATAATGCATGACCATTATTAAACAGGGCATGCTTTGAATAATTGATATAAAAAAAAAAAATCGATAAATGCATATTATGGTCATGCATTATTCGGCTCGCTAAAAAAAAATTGTTAATTTATTTATCAAAAATTTTAAAATGGCTTTTTTCGTATAAATATTAAAAAAAATTTTTTTTTGTTTTGCTTAACTTAAATTAATTATTTTATAAAATAGAGAGAATACATACACACAAACGCACTGCACCACATACATGTGTGTGTGTGTGTGTGTGTGTGTGTGTGTGTTTAAATAAATTCTTTTTATGGGATTGATTTGTTATTCTACAAATATATTGCATCTTTGTAGTCGGTTGAGTTTACTGATCTCTTAAAGCATTTTGACGGCAAATAATATTTGGAAACATAAAACTCAAAAATAATAATCCATACGCATACACAAAGCCACGGGTTCCGGTCAGCCGAGTAACTACCGCCATCAAACGTCATGTGCCTGAAAAGTAGAACTCATAGACATGCACAAACACCCGTTTGGCAAAAAAGAGACAAAGAAAAAGGCAGCAGAATCGGATAGCCTTGAAACAAAAACCGACATTTCAATGTCAGAGTGTCGTAAAAGTACAAACAATTACGGCGCCTGTCGTAAATAATAAGCGTCCCCGTTGTTGCACTATGCACATCTATTACGTAAAGAGCAGTTTTGTATTGTGTTGTTACATAACGAATCGTCCTAAATACGTCTCGCTTCCGAGTTCTAAGCCATTATAACAAGCACTGATCAACATTCTTGGCACTTCTGCAGTTTACCGACCCTGTTAAATGAGCCTTTCAAGTTAAATTCAATTCATACGGTATCTTTTGTTTACTAAATTGTTAGGTGATAGTATAGATTAGTTAACAAAGCCGGCTTTCCATAATAAAAATGGAGGTTTAAAATAATAACGTAATTATTTCAGCACGATCTGTAAACTGCAGAAATACCACATTCTTTATTGTATACATCTAACAAGTACAAAGTGCGTTTCTTCGTGTGGGATGGATAAAACTCATCTAAGCTCCAATATATGGTTTTCCTTTATCAAACTTTCACAAAAACACTCATCTGTTACAACAACTATCAACAATTTCCCCAACTCCTTATCTGTGTTTAAATCCCCTCACAAATTCCATGAACAAAGCTTTATTCCTAGAACCGCTTGCCTATGGCCTGTTTTCCAGCTGACTACAATTGCTTGGCCTTCGGGACAAGATCAAGGTGTAGTATCTGTTCCGGCAGATACTGCAAGCTATGACTAGCTATGACTAGCAAAGACCAGATGTGGGGGCAACCCCACATGCCTGACCTTTAACCAGCTCCCATTTCCCACCTCTCGGGAGCTGGTCACCTTTTCCCTTCCCCCTCCCTTCACTCCTCACATTAAAAATTGGCCTTGTGCCTAATTTGCTCGGTGGGGGAGCAAATAAATACCATCTGTTCCGGCAGATACTGCAAGCAAAGACCATATGTGGGGGAAACCCCACATATAAGACCTTGGTCAATGTAGGGGCAACCCTTCATACCAATTGTCACTATCCAACTCCCCTACTCCCCGGGGAGTTGGTCCCCCATTTCCCCTTCACTCCTCACTTTAAAAATCGGCCTTGTGCCTAATTTGCTCAGTGGGGGAGCAAATAAATACCATCTGTTCCGGCAGATACTGCAAGCAAAGACCATATGTGTGGGCAACCTCACATATAAGACCTTGGTCAATGTAGGGGCAACCCTTCATACCAATTGTCACTATCCAACTCCCCTACTCCCCGGGGAGTTGGTCCCCCATTTCCCCTTCACTCCTCACATTAAAAATCGGCCTTGTGCCTAATTTGCTCGGTGGGGGAGCAAATAAATACTATCTGTTCTTCAGATGCTGCACTTCTATTTCTTGTTCTCTTTCGGTGGAGGAGAAATCCTTTACGACTGAGACAATTTTTATTTTTGTACCTTTTCTCCACGTTAAAAAATGACCCTGGTGTCTAACTCTGTCCCGTGGGGAGGCATAGTAAATAGGTACAATATGGTCGTCTTAAAGTCAAATTTAAACAAGTTCTTGTTGAGTCGTC
Organism: Euprymna scolopes; assembly: GCF_053919585.1. NCBI lineage: Eukaryota > Metazoa > Mollusca > Cephalopoda > Sepiida > Sepiolidae > Euprymna > Euprymna scolopes. Next base: position 72,720,761 of record NC_136512.1, read on the forward strand.
CCCATCAATAATCAAATTATACTCAATTGCCACCACTAACGAGTACTACACGGTTATTTCGGTGACCACCTAATTCATTTAACTCTTATCCTTGAGCGGCATTAAAGCCTTGATAAGAGGTGACTCCCTTGCAAATACATAAATAAATGAATAAATAAATAAACAAAAATCATCCCTGTGACTGGATTGCAGATAAAATAATACTTATACGTGATGTTGCCACATGTATAAAAAATACCACGAAAAATGACACCAACAAATAAAATAGTTGTGGAGGGGAGGGGGAGGGTAAAAACATATCCTGAATGTTTGAATGCAAAAAGTTTGGTTGACACTTTAGAAGGGTCAGGAATGATCAAAGACAGAAGTCGCGGGACCACGTGATTTCTGGGCGAAGATCATCTCCCTCTTGGCTGGCGAGATTTCAATCAGGTAATATACTTAACCCGAAAAAAGTTGATATGTCGCAAAAGAATACAACCAAACTAACAGAATGAATAAATACTTGAAGCATATTTTGATGTTTTTATTTGTTTTTCTTTTTTTGTTTTTGTTTATCCCCCCCCCCCTCAAAAAAAAAATAACAGAATCCGGTACTAAATAACCTACCATTACTCAAAGTTTGAAGTAAACCCTGACCAAAGGTTAAAAAAAAAAAAAAAGGGTATGGTGTTCTATCCCCTTGATCTATCCCGCATGTTCAGCGAGGTTGCGAACAGGGGCATCCCGTATATTAATTAGAGCGGAACTTTTAATATAAAAAAAAATAAATATATAAAAAGCCGAAAACAATGAGGAACTCGTATAAAAATATGAATATAAAATAAAAAATAAAAATAAAAAGGCCCCCCTCAATTCGTTTATTGGCAAAAAGGGAAACAATAGAGTAAATCTTTATCTCTGGAAGTCGCACTCCAGCAATGAAAGAGGGCAACCAGGATCAGCCATTAGGCCTTGATGTAAAAGGTCCTGGTTTCTTATCTCCATGATTTGTAGGGGGAAAAAAGGCAGAATATTAAGAGGCATAAAATAGACTTCGTAGCCTCGTAGGAGATGTCATTTTCTCTTCCCTGCAACCTCTATCTCACAGAAGAGATGTTGCGAGTTTGTCTCTGATGTATCGTTATTTTCATGGAAAGTGTTCGCCAAACTTTCACAAGAAACACTCGTTAGCTGAAAACACTATCAATAATTCCCCCCACTCTTTATCTGTGCCTAAACCTAAACGTAGATTCCATGAACAAAGCTTCTTTCTTAGAATTGCAAGTCTGTGGTATTGTCTTCCGTTTTCATGCTTTCCGGCTGACTACAATATGGTTATCTTCAAGTCTAACGTAAATAAGTTCTTGATGAGCCGTTCCATATATGTTATCAAATTTACCGAATTTTCATTACTAATGATTACTATATTGTCTAATTTCTACTATACACTCTTTAACCCTTATCCTTGAGTGGCCTCTTGGCCTTGATAATGTAGTGATGCCTGTGTAAAAAAAAAGGCCTGGTCATAGTTTCTTGCTTGAAAGAAGGCATCATCGTTTTGTAACTACCATACTCAAAGTGGAATAAGGAGACATCAAATGAAATCCTGGTCGAGAAGATAAAACGAACTGACCTCGCTAGATAGATAGATAGATAGATAGATACCTAACGTTATATAGAGAGCGATATACAAATAATTAACTTATATGTGTCCTTGAACAAAACCGAAAAGTCCAAAAAGATTAAATACATAAACAAATCATAAAAACAAAATCTTTATCGGCTCCATTCAGATAAATGAAAATGGAATGTTCGTCGTTTCAAACACCGGTTTCGTCCTCACTCTTCTAGAGCTGGATCGAAAGATTTATTTCATTTTTAAAAAGCGATATGAGCCCAAAAGGGAAAATATACGTTTAGAATACGGTTAATATATTTTTTTCTCCCCATTAGCACGCTTTATTAAAAACGTATATTTCCCTCTTTGGCTTATCTCACTTTTTACAAATAAAATAAATCCGTCGATTCAGCTCGAGAAAAGTGAGGGTGAAACCAGTTAGCTGGCGTCCTATTTTTTTATTTTTATTTTAATCATGAATACAAAACTTGTCTTTCTCTCATAATTGCAATATACAAATTTTTTATCCCCCCCCAAAAAAAAATTATGCAATATATTATATATATATATATATTATATATAACAAATAAATGACAAACGTCTATATCCCAAATTTCATGATGTTAACCATCTTACAATTTATTCCTTTAATTTCGTTGATACTTACAGTTGTTTAAGTGACAACGTAATTCAAGGAATAAATTGTAAGGTGGTCAACATCATGAAATTTCGAATATAGACCTCTGTCATGTATTTATTATATGTTCTGTAATTACATTGAGCTTCTTCAATTAAGAATTTGTATACATGAAACTTGAAATATAATTGAAAAACTCTTGTTTCTACAGATTAAACGAAATTGGAATCGGAAATCAAGAATATCGGAATATTTTCGGCTATCGGAATTGGTATCAGAATCGGAAAATTTTGTGCTTATTTTCCGATGCTCAAAACGATTCTTTTTATTGTTTTTATTTCTTTGCTTTTTTTTTTTTTTGAAAACTTAATGACCCACGACTTGTATTAATAATTAAATGATAAATATTTATTTTTTTAACTAGCAGTAAAACTACGATCTATAGGTCATAGCCATAAATGTCCAAACAAACTGAATATATTTTCATGTGCATGCAGTGTGATGATGTATGGAAATGAATTAACAAGTGAGGGTTGAGGACATTTGTTGCATGAAGAGAAATGATATGAGAATGATACTACGGGTGTGTAATAGACAGGTTTAGATCTGATGAACTCAGAGGAAAATTAAACCTGTAAAGTACAGAGAGATGTGTGCAGAAGAGGAGACTTTGATGATATGGTCACGTTGAAATAACGGATGAGAGTTCTTGCGTTAAAAGATGTAGAACATTTGAGGTAACAGGGTCAGTTGGCTGGGAAAGCCCAAAGAAAATATGGAAGGATAGATTTGGGAGAAAGGAGAGATAAATAAATACCTGGCCAGAAATATGTTGGTTTGGAAGTCGATTTTTAAAAGCTGTCCAGCATGTAAAATTTTCATTACTTAACACATTTTTTTTTTTTAATTTGTGTCTATTTTCCCAAGGCAGAAACGATTCTTTTAATTGTTTTTATTTGTATAGAACTTAATTTTCCATAGCTCGTAGTAATGATAAAATGAAAAATACGTAAGTGATTTTAAACAACCAGTAAAACTAAGATCTCTCTCTCTCTCTCTCTCTCTATATATATATATATATATATATATATATATATATATATATATATATATATATATATATATATATATATATATATATATCCATAAACGTATTTTTACATTTGCGAAAATACATGCATATATTAAATGAAGTTTTGCGAGAATCCGCTCCCCCAATCCCGATAAACCCAACTATATTTTAAAACTTATAAAGAATCTGAATCGGAATCGGTAATTGTATCGGAATCGGGAAAAATATTGGAATCGTCTCATAAATAGTATATATATAATATATATATATATATATATATATATATATATATATATATATGTGTGTGTGTGTGATTACTTCATTTAATCACATGAATTAATATATGAAGATATGTTTATGCGTAAATTTACCAGTATTTACTTCAACAGTGCTCAATACGTAGGTAGAGTTAGGTAGTAAGTAATGAAAATATATATTAATTAAGCTACACAGAATATTCCGCGTTTCATTCTCCTGAAAATTCGCATAAGCCTGACGAGGCATAAGCCTGACGAATTCTCACGAGAATTAAACGCGGAATATTCTGTGTAGCTTAACGGCCACATATATTCATAACTATATATATGTTTGCGTATGTACGTGTACACCTCTGTGTGTGCGCGCGCGTGTGTGTGTGCGGGGGGAACATAATTAGCTATTAATGGCTAGACCTTATAACGGTATTTGCCATTATTTGTCCACGTTTATATATATATATATATATGTGTGTGTGTGTGTCCCTTAGAGGTCACCAACTGGATTCCGATAGAGTTTCTCTGTATGACAAAAAGCCAGCTGACGCGTTAACTATTACACGGCGTCATAATGAGCTCTCTTGTGCGTAAGTGTATATAGAATTTGCCAGATGCAACGGGAAAATACGTATGATTGACGGCTTACGACCTCCGGTTCAACTGGCTCCCATACGAGGATAGAGATGCTATTAGTCAGCTCGACATAGAGACGATTATAAATTTTATTCTGCTTGTCGTCTTGGAGATAAACTATGTACACTATGCACTGTTATTACTTGTCGGGAACCACTTCTTTACAATAGACAATCCACTTAAAACGGCTTCATTTCGTGTACGAAGTCGGATAATTTGATAATTTGGTTTACCACCCTCGTTGTTGAAAGGCAGGAAGGAAATTATATATATATATATATATATATATATATATAGACGATCTATGTGTTTTGTTTTTAGCGATACTAAAAGTTTTGAAACACAGTTTTTTTTTTGTTTTTTGCATTTCATTTCGATAACTTAGCGATGAGAGAGTTACCTGCCCTTTCTGTTGCATATACAAATGTCGACCCTTTTATTGATGGGACGTATTTTCCTTATATCTATTTTTTTTATATATTTTAAATATTTTACGTACATAAAAGTTATCCATGGACACGTGTGCTACTAGCTATATATATATATATATATATATATATATATATATATATATATATATATATATATATATAGTCTAAAGAAGCTTTGAATAAAACAATAAAAATAAAGAATGCAGTTTAAATTCCCGGAAGGAAAAAAATATATTAACTTTAACCTATCGCAGACTTAGCACCTACATAATCCGACTTCTAAAAATTTTATAATGACAAAAGAGAACTCATTTATATGAGGATGAAGAAAAAAAAAGTCTTTACTAAAATTGCTAACTAGAAATAGACTTAGCACTTGCATAAGCCGATTTCGCAAAAGTTTTCAATTTTAAAACAGAATTTAACTACATGAGGAATGAAAAGAGAAAACCTTAACTAAATATTTGTAAATAGAAAACGGGGATCGTCAGCTGTTGACCATGTAGCTGTTTCGGAGATTTAAAAACAGAACAGCTGTTTAGTACATGGCTCTCCAGTGGATAATACCATTTCCCCAATCAAAAAAATGTAAAATAATATGGTTATTATTTTTACTAATATATGAAAAAAATAGATGAATTAAATAATAAAATAGAAAAGGAAAAACTATTAATAAGTAAGTTTAGAATTACAAAATCCATTCTGTGACATATATATATATATATATATATATATATATATATATATATATATATATATATCTTCTATATATATAAAAGGCAAAATGTGTGTAACCATTTCGTGTATGTCTGGCAAAGGCTTTTCTCGCACACGCTCCCGGGGTCGTTACGATCGCTTACAACTGTTTATATACCCCCTATATCATAATATGTAGGATTTGGGAACGCGGGTCGTCTCTAGATTTATTTACGTCGACTTTTATGAGATTCGCGCTATTTCGCCCTGTCCCCTCGTTGTCCTGCATTTTAGTATAAATACAGTAAGAAACGTTGTGTTCTCGGCTTTCGCGCTGTTTTCCCCCCTTCCCACCATCATCTGGGGGGGGGGAGTGAAACTAAAAATAACGATCCCGCGATGACCTCATTTAGCGTCTTCCTGTCAATCAAACCTCTTTTACTAGCTTTATAAGCCTTAACTTAACACGCTAATCAATTACTCTCACTCGTGATCGAGACCGTTAAGTAGTTGGCATTGGTTTCCACCTCCGCGTTAAGGCTTCCGGTTTTAATCCCTCCTCCCGACCAAGTTTACCCCATACACAGGTTTATTTATGCCATTTTTTCCGTTTTTTTTTTTTTTACATCGTCTTTTTTTATAATATTTAAGCAGGATTATTAATAACCTCCCCCATACACACACCTACAAACACCCGGGCAACGCCAGGTACCACTCCCCGTTAGTATATATATATATATATATATATATATATATATATATATATATATATATATATATATATAAGTGATCTTGTCTCTATGTGTGTGCACGCGCACGCGGGATTGTTTCTACCAAACTACTTTGTCAATTTTTCGCCTTAATATAGAGTGTTCGGACCTGTGGAACACATTCGATTTGTTTTGTTTTTGTAGAAGGTCAAAATAGCCGGTAAGTGCTCCAAATTGAACAATTTGAACTAGGCAGATGTAAGACGACTTAACGTGTATCTTCTACGCGTGTCTATTTTTAAAGTTTTGCCCTTATGTCATATGGTAACAGATACAGCTGGAAGGCTACATGTTTTGATTTCGATTTCATCTGATAGCACTTAAATCATACATTTTTAACTTTTGAAATCTAGATATTGGGTAAAATATAATAATCAATAGAAAATGGGGTCTATTATAATCAATACGAAATCTCTGTAAAGCGTCTTCTACGACCAGACAACGCCGGGCAGCGTGACAGTAGTAAATACACCTATTTATATTAATATTTATTTATATAGGCGTGTAATAAACTACCGTGACAATGTTTCGATCTGCAGTTATAAATAATTATGGTCTCATCAGGTGAAGAAAATATGTCTTTTTAGAACTCGTTCCTTAACAGAAAACCCCCACAGATTTCGTCTAACGAGATTTTAGTTATTAATGACTACGGATTGAAATATTGTCATGCAAGTGCAACGAAACCTGTGACATGTCTGTATGAATAAATAAGTATATATATATACTAATTGGCTGCATCTTGTGTTTTTTTCTTCGGATGCCATCTTTAAAGTAAGGTGTTCAATCTTTTTCCTATTTTTTTGTCTGTTTTGTTTTTTGGGTTTTTTTTTAATTATTATTTATTGATATTTGATCTTCTCCGAATAGCAGGTAAATAAACCAAGACAATATTTTTTCGTTATATGTTGCGAAACGTGCGTAAGACAGTAAAGAAAAAATATATGTATTCGCCAAAATAAAACAATAAAAAATTAACAAAAAATATGATTATGGAAAAATATGATTATTATTATCATTTTTTTTTTTTGTAGTTATTGGGAAACAATCAACCCTTGATGAGCTCTTAAGCTGGAAACTTAACTTCATTGAGCTCATTTGAATCAATTTCTACGATATTATAACGGATATAAATCTTTAAATTATATACATTCAAATATATATATATATATATGTATGTAAATTTTTCTCTCACAAAGTTTGTTTCTAATAGCTCAATATGATATATTTTTTTTATTATATAAACCACGTTGAATGCGAGGAACAAGCTCTTACAAATCACGGCCACTGAGAGTCAGAAGAAGACCTGTTAACTGAAAATGTCTGCAGGCAATGTAGGTAAGATTTGTCAGACGGTCAGTACTATATGAGGGCCATTTGAAAAAGAGCAATAATTTTTTTTTTTTTTAATGAAAAGGAAACACAGTTCGATTAATATTTAGACTGAACTTTATTCAATATAAAATATAAACATTATCTATGTAAAATTAAGCAATATACAATTTAATACTGATAAAACTGAATTATGAATTTAGGGAACAAACAATTAAAGAAACATTAAACACAAATACTTTTTGGCCTTCGGAACAAGATCACAGTGTAGTATCTGTTTTGATGCTACACTTTACTTTTTCTGTTCTCCGTCGGTGGAGGAGAAATCTTTCATGACTGAGATTATTTTTGTTCCTATCCAGAGTGCCCCTTATTAGGAAGCTGGATTTTGCCCACAAGATTATATGTTGAAATATTTAAATAACTATTGCTTTAAATACAGAAATTATAAAGTTTTGGTTTTCTGTTCTTCTATGTCCATTTTTCATGAAAATGTGTAGCGTATTAGTTGTCTCACAGGCAATTATCAGTGATCCCTAGAGACTAAGTGACAACAAGTCTCTTCAGATTTCCAGTGTTCTCCACCTCTTGAGCACTTGTGCAGATGATTGCATGTTATCGTAACAGTCGTTGTCACTGATTTCTCGTTGTCATCGGCCACTAGTGTTTCCTGGGATTAGGGTTACAAAATGCCTCCCCAAGGTACCAGATTTGAACTGCACACTTCCAGTGGAGATTTGGTTTGTACCCTCCCACCTCGGTTTTTCCATCCTCCCTGACCCTTCATAACTAGTTGGCATGGCGCCAGTCGATGTCATCTAAATCTGTTTATTATTATTATTATTATTATTATAAGGGTGCTTGTTCAGTGTACGCACGTGTATTTTAAATATTATTTTAAAGTTAAATTAAATTTTGGGTTTGTATTATCGTACACATAGATTCGAAAAAGTTGTCAAAAATCAAATATATACCTAATAAATGTTATCAAAGGCAAAATAAGTTACTCTTCTACCTATCTGGAAAGGTTTTTAGTGGTTTTACTCACTTTAAAACGTGTAATCGCTTCGAAAATCATACACTCTTTATCGATATATTTTAAAAAGAAAAATGTCGGCATGCTCGCTATTGAGCTCGGTAAGTTTGGGAAAATGAGTTCAAACATGACTTGGAATGGTCAGCAAGATGTGTGGCCTCTATTCAAAACTAAGTCTTTCATAAACTTTGAATTGGACACCCACGCATCCCACGAACACACTGGCATATGTGAACATCTACACTCGCACACTAACACATATGCTTCTTCACGTTCCCATACATACACAGGATACGCACACACACGTTTATAGACGTGCATACATATACAGCTGGAGATTGATGAGCAGAGGTAAGTGATAAACTAAGTGGATGCTAAATATATATTTGCATTCGGAGCAAACAATTTTTTAACCTACCACTAAGTCATTTACAGTGTATGATGTATTAATCTTTCCTTGATAAAGCTATACTCTCTGCTCATGTAAATAAATTTAAATATCTGCAGAAATGTGTAGGACACGGTCTATACACACACATATATATATATATATATATATATATATATATATATATATAATTTTAGTCATTCAATGAATTTAAAAATTTATGACGTGAAATGTTTGAGTTTCAGACCAAAAGATTTTTATGATTCTATGCAAGACAAAGAATACATTAGAAATATTTTAACTATACACTAGCAGACCGCCCGGCGTTACCCGATCGTAAAATGCCCAAACATATATTTTAATTTATGCAGATTTTGTATTTATTATTATAGAGTAAATTCTCTATTGATTATAATTGTAGGCAATGTATATAGTAATGATTTCAAAAATTATAAAGAAAATAACTGACGCCATCAGCTGGAATCGAAACCAAAATATTCAACGTTCAAGCTATAGTCGTTAATTTAGCGCTTCAGCTTTCGTACATTACCGTAGGAGTTATCCAGCGATAATTCTGCGGTAAAATGCCTAAAAATAAACTAAACTAACTCCAAACTAAAAATCTATATGTACGCATCGTAAGAAGCAAGTCGATTTACTCCTATCAAAGTCAATTTTTCTTTTCAATTCTGACCCTATAGCAGCTATTTTTACAGGCTAAAAAAAAAAAAAATTGTTTCCGAAGTTCAAATACACTATATATATAGAGTTTCAAGATTGTTAACCAAATATTCGGAAAGGTGTTTGGTAGAAACGTTTCGCACATATCGACAATGTTATCGCGATGCACCGGGAAGAAGCTTCCCCGCAGACTTAGTTCACAATACATTGTAGTCTACGTTGCACTGTAGAGAACCTACTGTGATTTTATAAAGTCATTTTAATATATAACGACCTGAATTCAAGTTTAAAATGAAAAAGTCAAGTATCATGTGAAAATGTGCGTTAAACAGAAACATTCTTTCGAACGCGCCCCTGTCATATCAAAGACCCCATTGTTGATTGTATATGTGGGGGCCTTTCGGCTTGTGTGGTAATAAAACTTCTCAAATGCACTTATGATGTTAGGCTGTATAAGGTGTTTACTTTTGTCAAAATGTCCTGTTACTCCTTTCATCGAAATAAATTCGATGAAAACCTCTCTAGTAACACTGCCAGGCACATAAAATACTTCTGTGTGAAATTTAAAAAAAAACAAGGTCGTTTAGGAGTTTCTAGGAAATGAACTCACTCACAGTGAGACAAATATTCCTTTTAATCTCTTGACTGGCGTTAATTGTGACACTCTGCACTAGGGATTCCCGACAGGATGAAACACTACTGTCTGTAGGTATTTAATTATTATAGTAAATAATTTATATTTATTTATATATATACTAATAGGGTACTCCTGCAGTATTTTACCCACCGATTTCACGATCTTAGCCGAGCGTTGATCGACATCCGTCGGAAAACGCCGGAACATGGCGAGCGGTACGATACTCTATCAGCCAATCAGGGCGCTTCAAACAAACGCGCAGCAGACGAATAATTTTCATTGAAATTACACACATAGCGTTTCATTTCAGTTATTTTATTGTTCAAAGTAAAAATGCACAGCCTTTCATTTCAGCTATTTAATTTAGCGATAAAAAAAAAAAAAGGGGAGTTGTTGGAAACATATTTATGCGAATTTATGTGGAGACAAAAATTTGGACACAACCCTTTTGTCTCCATAATAAATCAAATCGCGGAAGGCTACCCGGTTGGGAAGGAGCTTCTTTCCACATCCTCTGAAAACCCTTTGCTCCCTACTTTGCCTCTACAGTCAGTAGAAAATCTTCCAGTCGGAACTAAAGATAAACAGTAATTGTTGTCCCCCCCCCCTACAAACATTACTGAAAAAAACAAAAACAAAAAAAAAACATTGTTGTTACTGTTTAATAACGTTTTGTTAAAAACAAAACCAAAAAAAAAAAAAAAAAAAAACATTTAAGTCTTTATTACTGTTGCTTACCCCCCCCCCCAAAAAAAAAGCTAATCGGAAAAGAAAATGAACCCCCAAAAAAAATATTCAACAAAATAAATTTATTTTACTTTAAAAAAACTTACGGTAAGTATTTGTGATTTATTTTATCCAAATTTTTTGTATTAATTTTATCCATTTTGTTGTGTGTGTGTGTAATATCTTTTCCTTGTAATGTTGTTGCTATTCACATACTTTTAGCGTTCTTGCACCGTAGCTCCGAATTCTCGGCTTTCGTCGGCGTTAACGCCGAAAGCGTTCGTCAACGCTCGGCTAAGATCATGAAATCGGTGGGTAAAATACTGCAGGAGTACCACTAATAGTCATCGACATACAGTCCCGTTTAGATGTATCACAACTCATCAGCGCCGCTAGACTAGCATCTCTCCCAAGGCAAGGATTGAACCTAAAACCGTCGTGTTGACAGTCGGCAGTTCTCCCACTCGACCACAGAAGCGACACCTGCAAATAACTCGTCGGAATGACTATTTAAATAGACATCCGCCACCACTTTTACAGTGCTCAAACCGCCTGTTTGTAAACAAACAAACAAACAACGAGCTCGCATTTATATATATGTGTGTGTGTGTGTGTGTGTGTGTGTGTGTGTGTGTGTGTGTGTGTGTGGAACAGTGTTTGATAGTAAACAACTGAAGATCCTTTAAATGAACATTAGTACTATAATGAATTCGAGACAGCAAGTTGATGCATTGATTGCAGGTGATTAAATTACTGACTAAATAGGTCTCTTACGAATGATAAAAATATAAAAATTAAATAAGTTTTAAAGATTAAAAAACTTCCAAGACTATATATATAAGCCTGACAAATTCTCACGAGAATTAAACCTGGGATATTCTGTGTAGCTTAGTTGCCATATATATATATATATATATATATATATATATATTAGTTTCCACAAGTTTTAACGTTACCCAACACGTTGTAGCCTCAGTTGCAAAGTAGACAAAGATTAGAAAACAACTTCAACTCCTTTTTGTTGTTGTTGTACTAGAACATTTATTTCCTCTATCTACCGCCACGCATGATATCTCATTACAACTGTGATGGCTCCCACGTGATCGTCTTCCGGAACGCGCTTTCGCCTTTTCATAGCCTTCATTTTCCTTACTGTGACATTATTTCGCTCACGGCTCAGTATTTGTATTTAGCCGCCCGCGCTACGTTACAAAGTCTCGTTGAATTACGCCTAAAAATTGTAAAACTTTTAAAATAATATACACATTCTTTAGCATCCTATTTACAGCAGCATAGTTTTAGGAAAACTTTCGAAAAATCGGCACAGCTAAAACAAGAACGCGAACAAAATGAATGTAAATCGATTTCCGGGCAGTGCCAAGTAGATCCAACTTGTACGCCCATATCTTTTGACTTGGCTACGTATTCAGGGGAAGAAACATCACCGCGTTCGGTTTTTAATCCTGCACATGTCGACTCGTTCTTAAAAGGCGACGTTTTCATCTTCGTTATGAGAAATAAAGAAAAAAAAATGGCGCGGTTCACTTTCTCTTTCGTTTTTTTTTTTTTTTTTTTTTTTTTCGAGACGAGTCTTATCTTTCAGGAAACTGGCTGGTCGAAAATGTTCCTCCCGACCGAATGATTCGAATAATCTGCGGGCAATTGTCCGCCTGAATCTCCGAACAAAATGATAACATTCGCGTCCTTAATATGTTCATTTGCTGGTGAGTAAGTTCATCACGCACATACATACTAATATACATGTGTGTGTGTGTGTGTGTGTGTGTGTGTGTGTGTGTGTGTGTGTACCTATATATGTATATATCTATAAATGGACGTAGGAATCAGACGAAAACAAAAATCCAAGTAATCAGTATTAATGGCCTTTTTTTTTTTTTAAATAAAAAGTTTGTTTCTAAGACTCACACTTCTGCTGTAGATAATGATGACGATAACAAATTTCACACATTATTTTACAAATAAATGGACGTAGGAATCAGACGAAAACAGAATCGAACAGATCAATATTAAAAACGCCTGGACTTTTTCTTATATATATATATATATATATATATATATATATATATATATATATGTAAACTAATGTGTGAAATTTGTCATCATCATCATTATCTACTGCAGAAGTGTGAGTCTTAGAAACAAACTTTTTATTTTAAAAAAAAGTCCAGCCGCTTTAAACGCTGATCGTTTTCGTCTCATTTCGACGTCCATTCATTTGTAAAGTTGCACAAACACTTCAACGAGTAACTGTCTCTTCTACAAATTGTTTGTATTGGATTGTTTTTTTTTATTATTCATGTCAAACTCATTTAATCATACCCATCACCATCATCGTCGACCTGATCATTGATGATTTATGACTGTTGGAACATTCCTGTATGTGTATTTTACATGTATGTGTGCGTATATATATGCATATGTATGTATGTGCCTCTATGTGTGTATGTTTGCATGTGTGTGTACATGTATATGTATTTTTGCGTATATCTTTATGTATGCATGTATGTGTGAATGCATATGTTTATTTCCATGTGTATGTGGGGGGAAGAGGGCTCCCGATAGCTGTGGTGAAGGCAACCGCTCTAGGAGAAACAAATCTCTGATTTAAAAAAAAACATACAGTACCCGCATTAAGCTGATCTGGTTTAACTTATCGCTGGATATCTTGCTCTTACTTGTTGCTGGGTGTCAACATTTTGAATCAAGAGAGAGATTTAGCTGTCGAACAAAGCTAAAACTCATCATTGTATAGATACTCCTTCAGGCATTTCTCTATTAAAAAAAAAATAGTCCAGTGGCGATGGGAAAGTTGTTACGGGTGTAAGCCTGAAATGATGGCAGCATGTAATAATTGATTTGCCATCATTATACGTATCTATGTGTGGATTTATGTATGTATATGTGTATGTTTGTGTGTATATATATACATGTGTATGTGTATGTATATCTATATGTATATCTATGTATATATGCATGAGTGTATATATGTTTATGTGTGTTTGAATGTATATATGTATATGTGTGTATGTATGTGTATACATGCATATATATGTATGTGTATATATATGTACGTGTATGTAGGGAAATGTATGTGTATGTATATATGTGCATAGATGTGTACGTATTTGTATATGTATGTTTCTATTTATATATGTGTATATATATTTTTGTATGTGTATTTTTTTTAATTACATTTTCACCCCAAACAAGGCACATTGCCACTTTGGTGTAGGGGGCTACTATCAGAGTCAGCAACTACTGGGGGTACTATGTAGGGATTTGGGCAGCAAGATGTCGGTTCACGTTGCACTTGAACTTCTGCATGTCAGTACAGTTAGGGAAGCAGGAACCTGGAATGGAATTCCATAGTCTAGCGGTTCTGGGGAAGAAACTACTGGAGTAGAAAGATCTTTTACATCTAGGGATCTCTACTGTGTGAGGGTGGGATTTAGCTGCCTGTCGGGTTTGTCGAGGGTGTCTGCGTCGTGGGGGCACAAGTGTCTGCAGTTCGTCAGAGCATTCACCATTAAAATACTTGTAGAACAAGCAGAGGGATGCAACGTTCCGTCGATGGGACAGAGGCTGAAGCTTATATGCCAGTTCAGGGTCTATCAGATTGGCGACTCTTTTTTTAACCTTGTAGGAGCGAGAGACTATTAGTAGACGCACCAGCCCAGATGTGGCAACAATACTCCATACATGGGCGAATGGTGGCCTTATAGAGATACAGGATACTTTCAGGTGTCAGTAGTTTTCTAGCACGGTAGAGAGAGCCTACCTTTTTTGCAGCGGCCCTGGCAATGTTTTCAATATAATTGTTCCAGCTCATGTTTCCTGTGAACGTTAGGCCAAGCAGTTTGAAAGATGTACTCTCAGACAGGGAGTCACTGGCCATTGCTATTGGTGGCAGAGAAGGTTTCTTGTAATTATTGAAGGAAACCAGTTTAGTCTTGGCAGCATTGAATGCGACCTTCCATTTATGTCCCCATTCCACTACAGATCGGAGGTCATCCTTTAGTGTTTTTGCCATTTCTTTAGATATGTGTTCATTTGTTTTCCTGTCATGCCTGTTATAGAGTGTAGTGTATTATGTATTGTGTATGTATGTATATATGTGTGTATGTTTATAGATATCTATGTGTGTATGTGTATATATGTATGCGTGTATATATATATATATATATATATATATATATATATATATATATGTGTGTGTGTGTGTGTGTATGTATACTAATGACCGTCTTCAATGTCATGTCTGCTTGAGCGTGTGAATTCGTCGGCATGACTAAAAAGTCATTTTCGGGCTCATGGATTTTCAGTGTCTGAGGGAGTGGCACTCGTCTGACTAGACGTTGCAATAATCATATATAAATAAATAAAAATGTAAAAATTATGTTTGTTCGCATTCGATAATCTAAATACAACTTTACCGATTGCCTCGACATTTTGCGATCGCGCGTTTATCTAAACCAAGCGTGCTTTTATATATTTAAGATTAAACAAGGCTGATAGCCATTAGTCGCGTGTTCTCATGTAATGAATGAATGCGTGAATGTAGGATTGGCATGAAATTCTTAAAGATAAACTAAAATGACCGAAAAATGGGCTGAAATTACTTAAATAAATAAAAAAATAAATGCTTTAGAATGACTTTAATGAACTTAAGGATGAATTGAATGATCTTAAGAATGACTTGAACGCTTAAAAATAACTGGAATCCTCCAAAAACAACTTGAATGATCTGAAGAATGACTTGAATGGCTTTGAGACTGACTGGTTGTAAAGTGGGGGATTATTTTACATTAATTTAATAAAGAAAGTGATCCCCCACTTTATATCACAAAGTTACAAGTACATAAGTAGAGCATGTAGGAAGAACAGATACTACACTTTGATCTTTGCCAAAAGGCCAAGAAAAGGGTATTTATTTACTCCCCCACCGAGCAAATAAGGCACAAGGCCGATTTTTAATGTGAGGAGTGAAGAGGAAATGGGGACCAACTTCCCGGGGAGGAGGGGAGCTGGATAATGACAATTGGTGTGAAGGGTTGCCCCTACATTGACTAAGGTCTTATATGTGGGGTTGGTATTTATTTGCTCCCACACCGAGCAAATTAGGCACAAGGCCGATTTTTAATGTTAGGAGTGAAGGGGAAATGGGGACCAACTCCCCAGGGAGTAGGGGAGCTGGATAGTGACAATTGGTATCAAGGTTTGCCCCTACATTGACCAAGGTCTTATATGTGGGGTTGCCCCCACATATGGTCTTTGCTTGCAGTATCTGCCGGAACAGATGCTACACTTTGATCTTGGCCAAAATTCCAAGAAAAGGGTATTTATTTGCTCACCCATCGAACAAATTAGGCATATGGTATAGGTTGTTTAAACAGTTACATTCAATAATGTGTGTGGGGGGGGTGTAAAGAATGTTTTTAGAGGCAACACATCTCAAATTAAAATTAATCACCGAAAAACATTGTTATTATACAAATATATTGTTTCATTTACTTATTACGGACTATTATCCTCACTTTTTAGTTGCTGTTTCACGACGTTTCGGCTAACTATATCTCCGGCCTTCGTCAGGTGGTAACCGCGACGGGATAGGTACTCCGAATCCCCTAACTACATTCTCACTATTCTCACGGTTCCAGGTGAGCATTTTCTAAAAATAGCGGTTTCAATCCTACCCAAAACCGGCCAGTGGCTTAGTTGGCCAAAACATGGTGAGACGACAACAACTATGGAAGGCAGTAATTGCTGAGAATGCAGTTAGGAGATTCAGAGTTGCTATACCGTTGAAAGCCAGAGGAATAGTTGACCAAAACCTCGTGAAACAACAAGTAAAAGATGAGGATAATAGTCTACAATAAATAAATGAATAAATAATACTCAATTCAATGAACATTCCAAGTAATTAAATAAAATATATTGTTTATTCCAAAGATTAATTTTCGCATTTATAATTTAAATACAATTTTGGGCATATGGTTTTCGGAATCGCGCGTATCTGGCGCAACCTAGAGGTCCAAGTTTCAAAACCTCTACGCATTAAAAATTAATCTGTATTTTGGCAAAAATGCGTTGAATGCTGTCTTCAAATGGTCTGTTGGGTTTGGTTTATCAGCAGCGACATGAGACTTTAAATATTCATAAAAAATAATATGATGGAGGTTAAATCGTGCGAACAAGGTGGCTAGTTGACAAGTCCGATTCGTGAAATTATTCGTTCAAATTTTTTTCCCAATAAATTGGTCGTATCATTTGTAGTTTGCAAACTCGGCTCGCGTGTGAATCCTTTCATGAAGAATTGCCAAACCAAGCTGAACTTAAAATAATCGATAATTGCCAAATCTGCAATTAAAAAAAAATAGGTGCCAATTTAAAGTTAGCCGCCTTTAACAAAAAACACCCTGTACATTATATATATATATATACGCACACATATATATATATACGCACACACACACACACACACACACGAGCATGATCCAAACGTAATACCATTTTATTCCGCACGCATTTGATCAGAGGAGATTGCAAATTGCATTGTCATGATGATAGAACTTATGCATTCATAATCTGAATGTTTCGCCTCTCTGTTGCGGATACTGACTGTGTTATTCCCTTTCATGAATAAATAAATCCCGAAATAGAAAATGTTCATTTAATGCTAAGCCGCACGCCTTCGTATCTCTTCAACTTGTTGCGTTAAAAAATAGAAAACTTTAGTTTTAGAACGACCTACGTATGACAAAGTGCGGCCCGGGCGCCTATGCACAGCTATCGTTCATCGCTAGTAAAAGTGCATTGAGAAAATTAAGTTCTGGAGCACAAAAGATCACTCGTTTTAATGGTACAACTTCAGTCTTCGTATCTTAACTTTTTGAGTTAAAAAAAAATAGGAATCTTTACTTTTGGAAGAACTTTCGTATGTATGTAACAAACTAGTTTTAATAGAAGTGTAGAAACATTGTCATTTACAATTTAGCATGTTGTCGCCAGATTAGAAAGTAATGGTAAAGTCGGACTCAGATTGAAGTTAATTTCTATCAAATACGATTGGATTACAATTAAGAATTGTGATTCCAACCATGTCATGGAATGCGCTTTGTATGGAAGAAAGGGTAGTATTGCCCTGCATATTTCACCATCAACAAGTAGAATGAATCGTCATTCCCTGAATGCGAACCAACCTTATCAATTTGGCTTATTACCATAATTATATGGTTTTAGGGCTACGTGGTCTATTTGGAAAATCATTCGAATCGCGTGAATATTTTATCGATCTGCTGATCGACAATCACCAGCTTCTTCGATCTCCATTCCTCTCCATCTTCTGTTTTTCTTTTTCTTCATCTACTCGTTATCTTTCTTCTTGTCGTTAATTCTTCCGGGTTTCCTTCTTGCTTAGTGTGATCCACTCTTTAAGTTTGGTTGTAAGGCAAAAGAGAGAAAGCAGAAAATCTCCGGAATTCGGTTAAGTGGACATTAATGGCTTGGAGATATTGAAGATAAGAACTCGGTTTTCAAAATGAAAAAAGTTAGAACACTGCTTAAAAAATAAAAATAAAACGAAAGACAACTTAGAAGAGAAAAAAAGAAAAAAATGTTTTAAATGTGATAGCAGAAAAGGGAAAGTTAGATATAAGAAAGAATGAATTAATGAATGAAGGAACTCATTACCTAAATGATGAAAGAATTAGAGACTGAATTGTATAATCAATTCATTATATTTATTAATGAATTGATTATTTAATAAATGGATTATATACTAAATGAATAATTAATTATCGAATGAATACAATAATAAATAAATTATAGACTATATGGATTTTAGAATGAATAGATATAGTAATAATAAATTATATAATCAACTAGCCTGGGATCCCGACGTTGCCCGGGTGTTGAGCAAAAAACAAAAACAAAAGTGGTAGTATGGAGGCAGTCTCGAAATCGTACCGCGAAAAAAAGAGTGTGACAAAAAACGTAACGTCTTTGCTGTCGCGTCTTCGCCAAACCGGAAGTGGTGAAGGTTTAAATTAAAGCTAGTCAATTGAAAAGAGGGGATTACTTTCGAAAATATCGGCGAAAAAAGCGACCCCTTTTTGTAAAAAAAAAAAAAAAAAAAAAAAGGGTGCCCAGTTGAGGGTGAAGCAATTAATGTTTTTAGACAATTTTTCGGTATTTGTTGTCCGAATGGTTGAGTTTCAAAACGGTATACATCTTATGAAAGTTTTATGTAGACATACATACATTTAAACAGATAGGAGAGATTTATATTATAGATTAGCCTAGGTGCCCGGCGTTGCCCGGGTGTTTGGAGGTATATGTTGAGCAAAAATAAAAAAAAAAAAAAAAATGGTAGTAGGCAGAAAGGTTTGAACTCGTGCTGCAAAGGCGGAAAAGACGTCTTAACCGATGTCTCCATGACGTGACAGGAAGTCGAAAGCGTTAAAATTAAGTCAATCCAACGGTGATGATAACGATGACTTGCTAAAATGTTGGCGAAAAAAATCGACCCCTTTTTGTACAAAATGACTAAGATTAGAGTGAAGGAATTAATGTTTTGGGCATTTTTTTTTTCGATATTTGTCGTCCGAGACGTCAAACTTCAAAATGATACTGATCTTATTAGGATCCGTCGCCTCTCTCGAAAATTTCTGTGAGACATACAAACACACACACACATTATATATATATATATATATATATATATATATATATATATATATATATATATATATATACACACACACACATTTAAACAGACAGGCGAGATTTGTATTATAGACTAGACTGGGTGGCGGCGTTGCCCGGGTGTTTAGAAGTGTGAAAAAAAGGTGTAGTAGGCAGGATCGAACCCGTGACACGAAGGTGGAAAAGAAAGTGAAAGAAAATCTTACGTCTTACCCCTACACTGTGACGGGACCAGAGGTTCGGAACGTTAAAATTAGGCGATAGCAATCCAACCGAAATGATGACTTACAAAAAATCGACCCCTCCTTGTAGAAAACTACTAAGTTAAGGGTGAAGGGATTCATGTGTTTTGGCAATTTTTTATATTTGTCTTCCGAGACATCGGACTTCAAAATGATTCTGATCTCGTGAAAATCCATCGCCTTTGTCGAAAGTTTTAGGCATACATACATACATACATATATACATTTAAAAAGACGGGTGAGATTTATATTATAGACTAGCGAGGGGTATCCGGCGTTCCTCAGGTGTTTGGAGGTGTATGTTAAAAAAAAAACGTTGGCCGAGTGTTTGGAGGGGTAAAAGAAAAAAGTTTTAGTAGGAAGGTAGGATTGAACCCAGAAGCCCTGATGCGAAGGTGGAAACGAAAGGGGGAAAAACCGTGTCGGCCACGAGGGAAAGGAGCTGATAAGGGCGTGAAGTGAATATTTATGAAGCGAAATAAACAGGTGCGAGAAAGTGGCGTGGTGTCTGACCTAGTTTTGCGCTGCAAGCCAGATCATTGGCTTTTCGAAGCGGCGAGCTGGTAAAAGTCGGACAAATTAAATACACACGCGACCCGTGTTCGTAACTCTTAGATATTATCATTTAAACGTGATATAAAAAGGTTTTAGAAGGAGTGAGCCGACCGATCGCTTCTCGGAAAAAAAGCCTTTGGCGGACATACACAAAAAGCGAACATACCTACACATATTTTCGCTTTTATATATATATATATATATATATATATATATATATATATATATATATATATAGAGAGAGAGAGAGAGAG
This sequence comes from Euprymna scolopes, assembly GCF_053919585.1. Lineage (NCBI taxonomy): Eukaryota > Metazoa > Mollusca > Cephalopoda > Sepiida > Sepiolidae > Euprymna > Euprymna scolopes. Next base: position 72,741,429 of record NC_136512.1, read on the forward strand.
AGAGAGAGAGAGATGATTTTTCTATAGAATTCGTTGCAGAATGCATGAATTGTATAATTATTGAATAGTATAACGAATGAATTACATTGTGAATGAGTTATTGGATAAGTGGATTGCATATAGAATAAATTATAGAATGATTGAATTAGAAAAGGAATGAATTGTATAGTTATTCAAAATGTATAATGAATAAATTATACATTAAACTAATTCTGGAATAAATGCATTCTGGAATGAATGAATTATACAATGAACGAATTAAAGGATGAATAAATAGGAACGGATAATTTATAGAGAAAATGAGTAAATGAACGAAACGATCAATAAATAGATGAATAAAATTTGAATGAATAAAAGAAAGAAACAATGTCATAACTTACGAATTCATGTATAAAAGAAGAAATGAAAAAAACATGAAAGCAGATCTGACTTCCGATAATTTTTGTACTCGCACACCATCCCGATACAATGAAAAATAAACGTACATGATGGAACGATAAATTTGTCGCCCCCGAATGAAAACAGCACGTTTTATTTTTAAGACTTATATTGAAAATATCAATTCCAGTAACTTGATTATGTAGTATAGAGCTGACATATATTCTATGTAGCCAATTTCAGCTTCAATCACCGCTTCGATACGGGTCCGGAACTGGGAGCATGCCTTTTCCACAAGCGACAGCGGGAGCTCTGAAAATACTCGGCGGATGGCAGCGCTCAGGCTGGCTTTGATGTTGTGAGAGGTCATGTTGGTGATGTTCTTGACGAGCGGGCTCAGGTCGGAGGAGAAGAGGAACAGTGAGAAGAGGGTACAATATCGTAACTGTCCTTATGAAGCCAATCCTGGGTCTCTTTGGATTTGTGGACCGGCGTCATACCCAGGGTCTGCCAGCAGCCATCTGATTGCACGAGGGAATCCTCACACTCTTCAATACATCCAGGTACATTTTGGTGTTGATTTTCGAGCCGACTTCGAAGATATGAGGTGGCATGATGTGGCCCTCACTTGAAACCACAGCAAATACCATAACTGTGGCCGGAAACTTCGTTGAGCTGTGCCCTCAAGCGTTGAACCGTCCTGATTTACATTTTGAGGGTGCTGGCAATGGTCCTGTTGTCATAACTTGGATCGGTAGAGAGCAGGAGTTGTCCAGCGGCGCATGCCCCATCTTGTTCGTTGAAAATTTGTCACTTTCAGACATGATAGAAGGCTCCTATCGCTCTTGCGATTTCTGCAGAACTGACCAACTGGTAGATGGTTGGCAACAAAAGAAAAACGTTTTTTATCAAACAGAAATGGAATCATGTCAACTTTTCTAAGGCGACAATTGTAACGTTTCATCCTGTATACCACGTTTATGATTATTTTTGTACTCGTACACTATCACAATGCATACACAATGAAAAATATAATCGGGATTAAGCATCACTTAATCTTTAAACTGTGTTAATTAGTTTGCTTAAAGCATTGTTTATTGTGTATATAACAAGAAATTAAAATTTAGGCAGGAGAATACAAAGGTATGATGGAAATACTCAAACCGACGCAACTTCAGATATAATAGTGGAACCATCTATGCAGTTTCATTTTATTTCTTTTTTTTTTTTTTTTTTAACAAGGTGGTCATCACTTATCAAGGCCCGGAAGTCACTCCGCACTCCGGGATAAGGGTTATTGTAAGTACAGTACATTAGTGTGGATATTTAAAGTGTCTACTTAAGAGGATGGTTAATCAGGAATTTGTTTACGTTGGACTTTAAGACATCCAGGTTGTAGTCAGGAAGAAACCAGGCAGACGGAACAGAGTTCCACATGCGTGCAGTTCTAAGAAAGAAGCTTTGTTCATGGAATCTACGTTTTGATTTAGGCATAGATAAAGAGTGGGGAAAGTTTTTGACAGTGAATTCAACTAGACGGGTGTTTTTCGTAAAAGATTGGCGAGGGGGGACCACAGATTGAGTTCAGACGAGCACCTGCCATGGAAATAACGATAAAACAAAGATAGGTTTGCAACGTCTCTTCTGTGGGAGAGAGGTTGCAGGAAAGAGAAAAGGGCATCCCCTACTAACCCTGAAATCTATTTTGTACTCTGTCAAGTCAGGATAGGCTGTTTTTAGCAGCTCCTTCCCAGATATGGCAGCAGTATTCCATCCTTGGACGTACTTGGCTTTTATATAAATAGAGAATTGCATCAGTAGTGAGATATCTTCTGGAGCGGTAGAAGGAACCCACCATCTTTCGAGCGACCTTGGCAACAGACTTGATGTACGTGTTCCATTTCAGATCAGGAGTGAAGGTCAAGCCCAGAAACTTGTCAAAACATGGGGCCTCCTAGACGAGAGCCATCCATTTCAATTGATGTCAGATGGGGATCAGAGCGTTCATAATGTAAAGATAGGAGCTTGGTTTTAAATGCATTAAAGGTAACCAGCCACGTCTTCCCCCACAGAACCACTCGTTCGAGATCAGAGGAGAGAGAATCAGAGAGAGCTTTGTCATTTACATCCTTTGATGTGTTGCTGTAGATTGTCGTGTCATCAACATAGATGTCAACGAATGATTTAAGTATGTGTTTAGGGAGATAACTGATGTAGATCAGGAAGAGAATTGGGCCCAGGATTTACCCTTGAGGGACTCCAGCATTAATACTGCAGGCCTCTGACTTTTGTCCATCAACCACTACTCTTATGAGCCTATCAGAGAGAAATGATTTAATGATAAAGAGAATATTTCCAGTTATACCGTAGCTGGAAATCTTGTGAAGTAGGCCTTTATGCTATACCTTGTCGAAGGCCTTTGATATGTCAAGAGCAATTGCCCTGGAAAGGAAGCCTTTGTCAAGAGATTCACTAATCCTGTGAGATATAACCGTTAGCACAACTTCGATAGATCTTGCAGAACGGAAGCCATATTGGGTGTCACTAAGAGGTTAATTCTGCTGAGGTGGTTGACTATTTCTCTATTTAATATGGATTCCAGCAACTTACTCATGATACACAGGAGACTTATTAGTCTGTACCGAGAGGGAGATGACTTATCACCTTAGTTCTTAAATACAGGGCATACTGATGAGGTTTTTCAGAGTGTTGGAAAGCACTTCTGCTAAAGGCAACGCTTAAACAGTTTCGTAAGTATGGGAGCAAGTTCAGGTTGAAGCTTTTTTAACACTATAATTGGGATGCCGTCAGTGCCAGTTGCTTTACTGGAATCAAGGTTCTTGATTAGCTTGGCGCCCTCATGCACAGGTATTTGTATGTTACCTAGCGTGTTCTGTGTTATTGGAGGAAATATGGGGAGGTGATGGCCTTCATCGCATAGGGTAGAATTAGCTGCAAAGTTCTTGGCAAATAGTTTGGCCTTGTCTGAAGTTGACGAGATGACCTCTGGTCCGTTGATAATGGTTGAGATAGGATCCTGAACAGAAGTGTGCGTTCTATTTGTTATTTGCCAAAATTGGTGGGAACCAAGCCGCTGATCAACTACTTTGGATTTAACAGACTGGGTATATAGCTCTCTTGCATTTTTTATTACTCTTTTACAGTGGTTGCTGGCGTTCCTGACTGCAGTTTTAGTCTCAGTACATCTATTACGTTGGTAGCTATGGAAAAAGTGATTCCTGTGCGCGATGGCAGCAGCACATTCTGAGGAGAACCACGGCTGGCTGGTAGGTTTTTGTTGGAATTTTTTAAATGGTATGAATCGGTCTATGCCTACAATTAACCATTTGTCAAGGCCCGAAGGCCACACGAGGATAAGGGTTAATGAGTGTACAGTGGTCAAGGGAAACATGTCGTAGTCATCTTTAGTAGTGAAAATTTCGTAAATTGGAATACTTAAGGGGACGGCTCATCAAGAATTTGTTCACGTTGGACTTGGAGACAACTATGTCGTAGTCAGTTGGGAAGCAGGAAAGCGGAACAAAGTTCAACAGCTTTGTTCATGGAATCTACGTTTAGGTTTATGCATAGATATATATTGGTCCAATACATGTGTATATTTATAACCATATATGTACACGTTGTTTTCATAATATTTAACATGTAGTATGTTCTGAATTGTATCAGGCAGTTAGGTAGTGTGTCCGTGATGCTATACTTAGAACTAGCACGATATGTATACCGACGTTGCCCGGTGGGAAAAATTGCATACAGCAAAACCGGTTTCATTGATAGAATCCTACCCCTTCAAAAATAAAATAAACTTTAACTGTGCAATCAAAATGTATCAATAAAATACACTCGTTTACAAAGAATTTTTTTTTTAATAAAGTGACTTATGCGGGGATTAGCTGATTTACTGTTAAAATAATTTTCTAACGAAAGATTAAAAATACAATAAAAAATAAATTTTTAAGGTTAACAAGTGAAGCATGCATTGGCTCCTGTGAATGCACAGTGAACGAGGTATAAAAAATGACTAAGTTCAGCATTTTCCTCCCCACTCACCATTTAGCCCCAAAAGTCTCCAGGGGACATCAAATCCTGGTGAAAATGAACAAACGGTGCAGTTTTAGGCCTTAACATATGTAAATTTGAGTTCTGCACCATGCAAAAAAAGACATGACTAAGTCCATCATTTGCCCCCACCCCATTTAACCCCAGATGTCCCCAAGGCCTTAGCATATTTAAATTTGAGTTCAGCACCATGCAAAACTGCTAAATAGACATACACAGAAAATTTGGAACAAATATGGTAAAATAGCCCCAAAAATACAGTGTTTTTATTAGCCCTAAAAGAGCCCCTGGGGCACAACCCAAGAGTTATCGCGAAGTATAGACAAACAAAATTATATAGAAATCAGTTAGTTACAACTTTTCAGAAAGTTTTTATAAAAATACAAGGCATCAATGTTTTTAATAAGCATAAAAGTGTCAACTTTAGCCATTTTAACCAGAAAGGCACCCCTAGTGGGGCAACCGGATTTTCCCGGAAAATTCATTCTGCTACTTTTTTTACTCATACTGTGTTTAATGTTTGTGCAAAATTTGAAAACATTCCAAGGCGTAGTTTTGTCGGGGGGACCCAAAAAAACTTCCTGCAATATATATATATATATATATATATATATATATACATATATATATATATATATATATACACACACACACAGGGTGGCCCCTCCCAAAAAAAGAGGCCATCTAGAACATATGCTGTAGAACGGAGAAAAAAGAAAAAAAAAGCCAAAGACCCTAGTGTTTTTGATGTGATGTTTTAACTAGTTATGACCAAAATTTCATTTCATTCAGATAAAACAGTAAGAAAAGGAGCCTAATTAGAGCTGAGGCCCGTTTTTTATGGGTCACAATATATATATATATATATATATAAATAAAAGTTATATTAAGTTTACTAAAGTAATCAAAATGGTAAACTTAAAATATATTATAAATATTAAAGAGTTAATATTTACAAGTAAAATAAACTCAGCCAGATATAAAAAGCTCAATAAAACCGAAAAGGAAATGGAGCTTATAATATGAACAAATGATTAATAAAATATGTTATATATATATATATATATATATATATATATATATATATATATATATATATATATATATATATATATGGGTACATACTTTTATAAAGAGATTGTATAATAAATTCCATTATTGACTGGTTGGACGGCCGCGTCCCTTGTCGAGACGAAGTGGGTTCATTTCCCAGTCGGATTTCGACGCGGTTTACTTGATCTATGTTGGTTAATAGAAATTCATGTGTGCGGGGCGTTTGCTCAGTTGGTAGAGTGCTTGCCTCGCATGCAAGAGGCTCGGGTTTCGAATCCTGAGTTCGGATGTGTCTAACTGATGAGCCCAAATGAGGGCGAAACTCGAGTCTTGGACTCCCGGTTCGTTGACTGTCATGGCTTTTGTGAGCTGCGACGTTGTTTGACTGGAATTTATTATACAATCTCTCACATTCTGAAAATCATATATATATATATATATATATGTATATATATATATATATATATATATATATATATATATGTGTGTATATGTATATATATATGTATATAAACTAGCATAAAAAACTTACCTGGATTTAAAACAGATCAAGACACTAGATACCCAGGCTAAATAGAATACACACAAAGAATCAGGTAAACCAGAAATCAAATGAGCCTTTGTCCTGTCCTTTGGCTGATGGGAAGGGCTCGGTGGATACTAGAAAGCTAATTGGCTAACTAAAATCTCAATAGAAGGTGCGTATATAAAAACGATAGACAACCACAAAATTTGCACATAAGCCTGAAGAATCCTAGAGTGGATGAAACGCGGAATATTCAGTGTAGCTTAATCGCCATATATATATTTCATAAATTACTAACTAGCTCTATCTACATATTGAGCATGTTGAAGTAAATACTTCAAGTTTACGCATAAATTTATACTTTCGTATATTAATTTTATGTGAGTAAATGAAGTAATTATATATATATATATATAATAATTTTTTTTATTCATCCAGCCTTGACAGACGTGTTTTTAAATATTCTCTCCAGTACTTTTATTTTAATGATTTGGAATTCATTCCATTTGCGCTTTTTCCAAGAAACTCTGCCTTTTGGATTATTTTTAACCATTTGGAATTTACCTATCGGATTGAAATTTTAAATTCTACCGTTTTAGATTTTACCATTTTTGGATTTTACCCTTCACCGGACTGTCCATACATGTGAAATCTTTTTATTTTTATTTTGCCTCCTGTTCCCCTTACCTCACCCTTTTTTTAACCAAGTAAGATATGTGACTTATGTGTAGTTTCATTAAATACTTTTATATGCAAAATCCGATCCTGCATTTTGCTAATTCCTGCCCTCTGATGAGAAGGAGAGTATTTGTTCGAAACTCCGCGGATTAAGGACTATCCACTTATCTTGTGCTTCTTTTTTTAAAATTAAATATGTTTTTAACTCTTTTTCAAGATGTCTTTTAACATGTTTTATTAATCATTTGTTCATATATATATATATATATATATATATATATATAATCAGAGTCTGGGGAAAAACGATATGATATGTATAAATTCGTGGCGTGTTCTTGTCATACAAATCTGACAAATAGTTGAATAAATATGCATGGAAATAGGCGATCTAAACTTGCAGTTGTGTCTTGCACAGGTTGCGATTACCAATTATCACCTGCAGCCATGCTTGCCAGTAATCTTAAATATGGTAAACTAGTTACAATGGCTGCCCCGTATGAATTGACTAGCTGACAAAAGTCTGCTACGTGACGAGTTACAGTCCTCATCATCATCTTCTGACTCTGACACGACGAAAGGGTTCAGCTGTATTGTTCAATTATCACTTTATGTATAGAATTTGAAAGAAATTTCACGAATAATAAACCTACTCCATTATTTAATACCATCTTAAATCTATATGTGCGTGTCTATCATGTTGATGAGGAGTAAAGACAGGTGAACGATAAGAGGTTGAACGATAAAATTGTTGCCCTAGGAAAGACGACATTATTCCATTTCCGTTTAAGGAAACCCAGATTTTTGTGTTGGGGGAGGGGGGGATCATCTATTAGTTGGCCAGTTGTGTACAAATCCTGAGAGCGATAGACGCCTTCTATCATGTTTTAAAGTCACACAATGTTCATCGAGTGAGATCGGAGATGCGCCGCTGTACAATGCATGCTCTCTACCGATCCAAATTATGACAACAGGCCATTGCCAGCACCCTCAAAATGTATCGCTGGATTGCGGTGAATAATAGGGACGCGCTTAGTGTGATGAAAACGAGATTTTCGGCTACGGTTATGGTCTTTTGTGGATTTTATGTGAGGGCCACCTCATGACACCTTATCTTCGAACTTGGCTTGAAAGTCAACACTAAAGTGTACTTGGATGTGTTAAAGAATGTTGTGACCTCAGGTGGCCGCTGGCAAATCTGGGTGTGGCAGCAGGACTCGCCCCCGGCCCACAAGTGCAAAGAGATCCAGGCTTGGTTTCAGAAAGCATGCTACGACTTGCTCTCACTGGTCCTTCCCCCCCCCCCCCCGACCTGAGCCCGCTGGACTACTTCGCTTGATCATACGTCGAGAACATCATCAGCATTACCTCCCACAGAACCAAAGACAGCCTGATCCCCGCCATCTGCCGAGTATTCGCCGAGCTTGCGCCGGCGCTCGTGGAAAAGGCATGCTCCCTGTTCTGGACCCGTACCGAGGTGGTAATTGAGGCTACAGGCAGCTACATTAAATAGATGTCAGCTCTACTACATAATCAAGTTATCTTTAAATGTAATTTTTTCAATAAAAGTTTTAATATAAAGCTGTAGTGTTGTTTTCTTTAGGGCGACAAATGTATCGTTCCACCTTGCAGATAAATAATAAAAAGAAAGTGTGAATGACTGCAAGAAAGAAATAAAAGATGTATGAATGAAATGAAAAATTATAAAAAGGATGAATGAAAAGAAAAACTGAATGAATAAATAAGTGGAATTGAACTACATTAATTGATGAAAAATTATAAAAACAAAGAATTACATGAATAATTAATACAAAAAAATGATCGTGAATTTTTTTTTTTTTAATGCGTGAATAAATTAATAAAAAATAATAGGAATCAATTAAAGAATTAATGAATAAAAAGCAAAATAAATTAATTAACGAAAGAACGAATTTAAAAAAAAAAGGCACAAATAATAGATGAATGAAAGAAAGAATTAAAGAAAAGTGGACCAAAAATGAATAAAATGAAGAAATAATTAAAAGGAAAGAAAATGAGTCGCCGAAATAATTATTAGAAGGAAAAATTTAATTAATGAAAAAGAAGAACGACTGAAGGAGCGAACGAAAAACGAAAAATGAAAAATGACGAAACCAATGTAGAAAAAAAATAAAAATATTGAATTTCTGAATTTTTTAGATGAGGATTGGTCCTTCGTATTCTTTAGATTTGTCCAGACTACTGTTCTCATCTTAAGCGTCATTTTCACAACGTTTCAACCGATGTAGCCTCCGACCTTCTTCATTTTGTCAGAAACGTTTCTGTCGAACTCGGGAATTCGAACGAAATTTCGAACGGAACCCTTTATTTACTTCACGGATGTAGAACCTTTATTTACTTCACGGGTGTAGAACCCTTTATTTACTTCACGGATGTAGAACCTTTATTTACTTCACGGGTGTATAACCTTTATTTACTTCACGGGTGTAGAACCTTTCTTTACTTCACGGGTGGAGAACCTTTATTTACTTCACGGGTGTAGAACCTTTATTTACTTCACGGGTGTAGAACCTTTATTTACTTCACGGATGTAGAACCTTTCTTTACTTCACGGGTGTAGAACCTTTATTTACTTCACGGGTGTAGAACCTTTATTTACTTCACGGGTGTAGAACCTTTCTTTACTTCACGGGTGGAGAACCTTTCTTTACTTCACGGGTGTAGAACCTTTATTTACTTCACGGGTGTAGAACCTTTATTTACTTCACGGGTGTAGAACCTTTATTTACTTCACGGGTGTAGAACCTTTATTTACTTCACGGATGTAGAACCTTTATTTACTTCACGGGTGTAGAACCTTTATTTACTTCACGGGTGTAGAACCTTTATTTACTTCACGGGTGTAGAACCTTTATTTACTTCACGGGTGTAGAACATCAGTCCGATTAATCCAAATAATACGATTGAATTAATTATTTGAATTATTCCCAACGTGGTGGCCGATATAACCTCTGGTCTTCTTCGGATGTATTTCGTCGAACATAGGAAACTTTCTCTTTAACTTGGGAATCTGCACGAATTTTCGAACGGGAACGTTTATTAAATCTACGAGGAAAGCATGTTCTCGTTCCGTCAGCCATGTTTTAAGTAATTCGCAATTGCATTTTTCATATCACCTGCACTGAAGATTAAATCTTCATCCGTCAGAAAAGTGTGACTTAGGAATTCATTTTATTAGTATTTTATCCGTTCTGCCATGGTACTGACTGACGGAACGAGAACATGGTACTTCCCGGAGATTAAACAAAAAGGTTCCGCTCGAAATCCCACGAAGATTCCAGAGTTCAACTAGATACATCTGAAGAAGGTCGGCGGTTGCATTGGCCGAAATGTTGTTAAAATAACAGTCAAGAGTCCAAATAATACGAATTATAAATTACCATCTCCAAAATTCAGACATGAAACTGAATGAAAAAAAAAACACGAAAGTCAAAGAAATATTCCGATTTGAATCGATCAGGTCAAGGATTCTTCTCGGATTTTCTTGATTTCTTCGTTATAGACATCTTTATTGAACATCAGTATTGGCAAGTGCTCAAGATGGCATCCAGTGTCTTCTGCTAGTCATTCAATGTAGGCGTGATGAAGTCTTCCAACGGAGTTTTTACCGCCTAATGGATTCCATCAAAATGTGCCATTAACAAAATCTGGCTCGGTTATCCAAGAGTGACCGACAAGACGAACCCATGGCCGCCAACGCATGAAGAATGCAACGGCTATCTTTGTTGGCTTAGACCTCGCAAAATGTAAATATTTCAGATTAAATTAAGAGTATTTAAAACTTTTTTAAAACAAAAACAATATAAACTAGGTAAGTCTCAAAGTTACTTTTGTTGACTACGGTAACATTTATTTATTGTATACTAGTCTGAATGCCCGGCGTTGCCCTGATATTTATAGTCGTGTATTGAGCAAATAAGAAAAATGGCTCGTATCCGTGACGCGAAGGCGGAAAAGAAAGTGGAGGCGTTTGTAAAGGTGATGGTTGAGCAAAAAAGAAAAGGAAAATTGCGAGCGCAAAAAAAAAGTGGTAGTAGGCAGGCAGGCTCCAACCCGTACCGTGAAGGAGGAAGGGGAAGTGGAAAAAAAAAAAACGTGACGCGTTATCTGTTGCAGCCATCGCCAAACCGGGAGTAACGTAGGTTTACATTAAGGCTAGACAATCGAAAAGAGGCGATGACTTTCGAAAATATCGGCGAAAAAAAAACGATCCCTCCCTGTAGAAAAGTGCCTAGTTAAGGAGGATGGAATTAATGCTTTAACCAATTTTTCGATATTTATCATCTGAAGGGTCGAGCTTCAAAATGATACCGATCTCGTGAAAATCTGGGTCCATTTTCTGTAGGCTGTTTTTGAACCCAGTCAACGACGGGTACGTTTGCTAGTATAATATATATATATACCCAGAGTGAGCCAAAATTAGGTGGACAGTAGAAAAGAACATTTTTTTTTAGAGATCACGTATACGTACAATTATATGTAATAATGAAAATTAAATGTCAACGCAAGTGCTCAAACTGTTTACTTCTTCATTTACACAGCTTTTCAGTCAGCTTCTTATGTTTCGACAAACAATTTCCACTTTTCGCTCACCCTGTCATAGTTCTTCATTCTCAGCGGATAGAAAAGTGTGCCAAGTCATGACCCTACCTAAAATCAGATTGGGCATGTTTAAAAATGAATAAACTCGTATCATTACGTAAAATGTAAAAACATTCGGAATGGTTTCGGAGAAAGCAGGGAGAATCCGGTAAAAGAGGGATTACCAGTCTCATGCAATTAACGCAACGTGTGTTCGCCAAGTCGAAATCGTATGAATAATGCATGTATTGTTAAGCCATAAAGCCTTTGGACAAAATGGACGCCGGTATGAAAAGTTTCTTTCGACTGAATGGTGCGAAGAGAAGTTAATATGAAACAACAATAAAAAAAAAAGTTACAGTTCGTCCATTCAGTCTGTGTATTCAGAATTCGAAATGCTACCTTAAACCCAAGCAGCAAAAAATATATTTACAACTAGGCCTGACAGACCAACGAAAATACTATTTGATGCCAAAGCCTATCAGATTGTTGAAAATACTATCTAGAAACTAAACATGAAAATATTATATAAAACTTAAGCCTGGCAGACGAACGAAATGCTATCTCAAAGCAAGACATGGAAAACCGTCATGATATAGAAGCGTTCAACGACAACGTTATTTTGAACTAAAGTTTGACAGACTATCGAAAATGTTATCTCAGACATAAGCATATCAGGCCAACAAAACTATATATACCAAAATAAAGAATGACTGGCCAACGAAAACGTTATCCTTATGTAAACCTTAATGTGACAGACCAATAAAAATGTTAAGCATGATAGACTGACAAAATGCTTTTAACTTAATGATGACAGACTATGAAAAAACCTAAGCGTGACAAATCAACTAAAATGTTATCTCGTAGCAAAGCATGGCAGACTATGAAAAACATTTTGTTTATGAATTTTGGAGATGCGGATTAATAGTCTATACATTATTACGATAGCGTGTGTGTAACTTTCTGCGTCACGCTTACATCCGGGTCGTTTAATTGTTATGTACTTCCATTTCTTGCAGTAAATAATTTTTACCAAGCTTCATAAGTTTTGGTTTCGGTTGCGGTTATAGATAATGGCACTCAAGTCATAATTTTTTTATAAATAATTTTACCAATTCCTCATAAGTTTTTGTTTCGGCTTCGATTATAGCCGATGGCACTCCAATAATCTTGTTGTTTTTTTTAAATAATTTTATCAAGAATTCTTCATAAGTCTTGGCTTTGGTTTCGATTTTAGCTGGTGGCATCTTAGTAATCTATTTTTTTTAATAAATAATTTTTATCAAGAATTTTTCATAAGTTTTGGTTTCGGTTTCGATTATAGCTGAAGGAACTAAAGTCATATATATATATATATATATATATATATATATATATATATATATATATAAGTTTGGATTCGGGTTCGATTCAAGCTGATGAACCCAAGTCATATAGATATATTTTTTTAATCGCAACTTTATAATATATAAAAATCGATAGAACATTAACTCTATAATAATATGTACGAAATCTGCAAGAATTAAAATATCATATATAAGCGTACTTTACGACAGGGCTTTGCCGAGCGTTCGTGCTAACTTAGATAAATACTTTTGCAGTTTTAACAAAATAGCTACAATAATATCAGAGCGCCTCCATTTACACTGAACATCTACAGAATGCCAACATCAATATATCACATATGAATCAGTCCCCTGTGGAATTTCCACAGGTCCCGCTAGTTCGTATTATTTAGATTCTTCGGACTATTATTTAGACTCTTTTCTTTGGTATTTTAACAACGTTCCGGTTGGTGTGATCTCTGACCTTCGACCTTCATGTGTATGGTGTCGAACTCGGGAATTCGCACAGAATTTCGAACAGAACTTTATTTAATCCACGAGAGTAGCTGGCTTTCGTTTCGTTAACGAACATTCGTGCAAAAAAAAAAAAATGTCCGCAGGGACTCGTGGCGTAGTGGATAAAGTACTTGGTAAAATTAAGTTGTAAAGTGACACTATTTCGGGGGTTGAAAATTCAATCTTAAGTTGAGGTGATGCTAAGAATACAATTACGAATCATTTAAGACGTGTACTCAGCCATGGCTGACGCAACGACAACATGCTAACTCATAGATTAAGTAAAGAGTTCCGTTCGAAATTCCGGAGAGATTCCAGGGTTTGATATTTTCGTGTAGGCTTACGACAAATTGGTTTTCTTTTTGACACCATCACTAAAAGATTGCCTTACAGAGATCATAGGGTTTCTCTATCCGACTTAGTTTTTCAACAGAGCCCCTTATCCTATATGGATTGCCTTTACCATGGCCTAGGAACACTATCTACCCCCCCCCCTGTATAGTAACCCTCCAGAATATCTAAGGGAGGCTAACATGTGTTAAACCTTGCCTAAGAATAAGCTGGAACCCCAAAGTATTATACATACCCGTTTAGCTAAATGCATAAAATGTCTATATATTATTTGGGTGGGGGGGGTCCTTTGAAGTCGTCTAAAGAAGGCCAAAGTATGTGTTGGTCGAAATGTGGTGAAATAACAACTATGAAAATGAAGATAAGAGTTCGCAAATAAATGAATACATTAACCGCTTAGTATTCACAGTCACCCATCTGGTACTGCCCTGACTTCACATTGCTTAACTCCGGTGATCTAAGGAGCACCGATATGTCAACATATACGAGGGGCGTGCAATAAGTAATGCCCCTGACCCACTTCCCATAGCAGTAGAGCAATGAAACTTGGCACAGTCTTTCTCTACATAGGAACCACAAAGTTATGCATTTCTCCCATCGTCTTATGCAGCTCCGGGGACCGTTTTTGTAGAAAACTCCAGGATGGTCCTCCAACCACGACGTGACTTCAGAAATCAAGACTGCATCATCTGTGAAACGCTTTCCTTTCAAAAACAACTTCATGGCTGGGAAGAGGTGAAAGTTAGAGGGCGCAAGGTCAGGAGAGTAGGGATGATGGGGTAGGATTTCATAACCGCCTCTTGATTTTGATATTTTCCCTTAGCTTCCTCAAAAGTGAAGCATAATAGGCTCCTGTAATTGTGGTACCCTTTGCCAGGAAATCTGTCATCACTACTCCGTCCTGGTCCCAGAAGACTGTGTGCATGGCCTTGCCAGCAGAGGCTGCACCCTTGCCTTCTTTGGAGGTGGTGAGTCCAAGTGTTTCCACTGCATTGACTGGGCTTTGGTCTCTGGATCATAGTGATGGGCCCAGGTTTCATCCTGTGTAATCAGTCTTTTGAAAAACTTTGAATCATCTTCTAGGAACATCTCCAAATTCATCCTCCAGCACTCGACGCATTCTCGCTTCTGGAATAGTGTGAGTGACCTGGGAATCCATCTGGCAGACACCTTATGGATATGCAAATGGTCATGAATGATAGTTTCCACAGACCCTGTACTAATCTTGACATCTTAAGCTATTTGGCGAAGAGTAATACGCCGATCTTCCAAAATGGCAGCCTCAACTTGACGGACAGATGCCTCATCAATGACAGGTCTGGGAGCTGTTTCCACAGACTTTCGGCCATGTTTGAATTCACGATGCCAGCGTTTTACAAGGTCATTTGATGGGGCATTATCACCATAAGTTTCTTTCATTTCATCAAAAGTCTCCTGTGGTGTGCGTCCTTTCAAATACAAAAACCGGATCACTGTTCGACATTCAACAGGCTCCATAACACATGATTCAGTTGAAACACCTGTAAAACATAAACCACAATTAGTTTACAGCTGTAATTTGCCACATAACCCGTAGAGATATAAATCATTGCACATGCAAAATTTCAGCTAGATCAGACGACTGGAAGTGGGTCAGGGGCATTACTTATTGCACGCCCGTCGTATAAGCATGATACACTAATGCATCTTGTTTTACGCCAGTGTCGCGAATTAACGAAAGTGCTATCCTAAACTAAACGTGACGAACTATCAAAGCTGAAGCTTAAATATGACCAACGAAAATGCTATCGTTAATCGCGATTTGAGCGACGTATTTCTTTGTTTCGGTTTTCTATAATCTGACCCTTCTTTCATGTAGAAATGAGCCCAAGCTGGATATCGTCATTGGGGAGTATAATACTGACTTTGGTTATGCGGTTAACGTGTTCTCAGTTGAACGCAACTTGTTTCTGTCAAGTTGAGTGCAAAGGGGTCAACAAAGGTTTGGTGACTTCTACTTGTGTGCTAAAAGGGAGTCTGTGCGTTTTGGGTGCAAGCTGATTAACGAGGATTACAGACCCTCCACACACACACACCTTATTATAAAAAGGAGGGAGCACACGTGCTAGTCAGTTGAGTTTAGAGTTCGAGTTTTCGAGTCCGACTGACAGTCGTCAGAAGATAAAGATTCTTGTGGAGCGACGAGAGGTAACTATGTATGAAAGATGAATCAATAAAGAAATTTCCACCCTCCTTCTAAGGATAGGCAGAGAGCAGGGGGCGCGAAATTCGACCGTGAAACAAATAAAGTCCAGAGAATGAGACTTGTGTTGTTGTTGTTATGAGCTTTTGTTTCAAGGAATCCGACACGGTCAAGAGATGTTAAGATATAAAAAAGGTACGTTTTGCTTTTATTTTATAATCTCCCCCAAAAGAACTGATGTGCCGTAAATATAAACATTGAATCGAAATAAGCAGACACTATACTTCCCTCATCCCACACATACGTAACAGTTATACACATACTGTTATGGGTAATCTTATATACCTAGTTCAGGTATAAAGGACTCATATAGAGACTACAAATATAGTTAAATATAACATGTAATGTGACGATTCGAGGATATCTATACATCTATAAAAGTGAAATAGTCTCTGTGTGTGCGTGTGTGTGTGTGTGTGTGTGTGTGTGTGTGTGTGTGTGTGTGTGTGTGTGTGTGCGTGCGCGCGCACATTTCATTACCAAACTATTCTGTCAATTTTCAGTCTACAGATCCGAGATTTGACATAAGCGATTTTAAGATTTGAGAAAACCTGTTTAATCGGTTTTCGGCCAGAAATTTGGCTGTTAAGGGGTCAAAGTTCAGCGATTTTACCTTTGAAAACGCTACCAAACTCCTTCGCCAATTTTGGGACTAAATATTTGAAATTTCAGATGTAGGTAACTTGTACATGGGTCAAACTTTTTAATTTGATTTGAGCCCCAACAAAATGTTAAGGGGTCAAAATTGGGGTCAAAGTTTAAAAACAAATGACATCTGCGGTCTCTACCTAATTACTCAGCCAATTTTTGGTCTAAACATTTGAAATTTTACATAAAGGGTATTCAGACATAAGGCAAGCTTTTTAATCGGTTTTTAGCCGAAAATTTAACTTCCAAGGGGTCAAAGTTAAAAAGAGTTGACCTTTGCGGTTTCTAGACAACTAGTTAAGTAAGCCTATTTTATAGAAAGGCATAACCGTACATATGCGAATTGATGGAGACCACTAGACCAACGATTCAAACGAGCTGGGATAAAGGAAGCAGGGAATAGATCAGATAATTTTGAAAAGCATATGTCATAATGGTATCTCAGATCTCGCTTGTTGAACATTGTGTCACTTTCAGACATGACAGAAGGCTCCCGACACTCATACAAGAAGGCTGGAATTTACATCGACCGAAACGTGGTGAAAATAACACTCAAGATGAGAACAGTAGTTCGAAGAATCCATATAGTACGAATGAAAAATATTATCTACAAATTCTGCATGGCAGACCAACGATTATCTTAGGCATGACAAACCGACGAACATCCTATTTGAAACTTAAACATGAGGAAAAGACTAAAATGCAATTTAAAACTCGTCGTCATCATCATCATCATCATCAATATCACCATAATAAAACCACGTGTCTGTTTAAATGTATATATGTATGTATGTTTGTACGTCTGCCTAAAACTTTCGACAGAGGCGACGGATTTTCACGATATCGGTATCGTTTTGAAACTAGACCCTCCGGGCAACAAATATTGAAAAATTGGCTAAAAACATTAATTCCTTCATCCTCAAGCAGGCACTTTTTTTACAGGGAGGGGTACCTTTTTTCGCCGAGATTTTCGAAAGTCATCCCCTCTTTTCGATTGTCTCGCGTTAATTAAAACTTCCGGTTTGGCGATGGGCGCAACAGCAAAAACGTCGGGGTTTTTTTTCACGTTCTTTTCCTCCTTCGTTGTACGGGTCGAGCCTGACTGCCTATTACCACTTATTTTTGTTGTTCAACACACACTTCCAAATATCCGGGCAACACCTTTCGAGTCAGAATTATTACTAGAAACACATCAGGTACTTACGGGTGGAACCACGTGAAAGCGAGTTTTGTGGAAGGCACTGGATTCGAACTTGGGATATCCAGGTTGTCAGTCCGTGTCGTTAACCACTGAATCGCGCGTCACCTCCTAACTTACTCGTGACAGACGAACGAACTGACATGCCGACGGACAAAGTTCCTATAGAGACGCTTCGTCGTTAAATTATCCCAAGTCGAACGATTTCTTTTCTAACACTTCATCGAGTCATATCGATTGATACGAACGCCATTATAGCTCACACCCTGGGGAGACGGCGTGTCGCCGGACGGTTGGGGAAGAAGAGAATTATCACATATCAAATCTCATAATGGAGAAAGCGTATACATTGATCACAGGTTAGTATATGTCTGCACAGAAAATGGCACCGCGACGGCCTACACTTTGAGAAGACTGCGCGTCGCCGGACAGTTGTTTTCTTTTTATTTTATTTTATTTAACTGGCTCCAGACAAGCAACTTGATGTCAGGAACAAACAAGAATGGTAGATGATTATCGCAAAGACACGGTAATAGGCAGGCAGGCTCAAACTCGTACCACGAAGGAGGAAAAGAACGTGAAAAAGCGACGTTTTTGCTGTTGCGCCCATCGCCAAACCGGAAGTGGCGAAGATTTAAATTAAGGCAAGCCAATCGAAAAGAAGGCATGACTTTCGAAAATATCGGTGAAAAAAGCGGCCCTTCCCTGTAAAAAAGTGCCCAGTTGAGGGTGAAGGAATTAATGTTTTCAGCCAATTTTTCGATATTTGTCGTCCGGGGAATCGAATTTCAAAACGATACTGATCGTGTGAAAATCTGTCGCCTCTGTCGAAAGTTTTAGGCAGACATAGAAACATACATACATACATTTAAACAGACAGGTGAGATTTAGACTTGAAAGCATTAATGATATACACTCAGCAGTTCCCCAAGCCTACAGATGTTGAAAAGAAGTTACTTGAATAGGAAGCTGTGCTATAATAAGGTATCAAAACAGCGAATTGATGGATACAACTAGACCAACGATCCAAACGAGCTAGAACAAAGGAAGCAGGGAATAGATCAGATAATATTGAAAATCGCATGTCATAATGACATTTGCGAAAATAGACTGAGACTAGCAACATCACGTCTTGGAGAGAAAGTGTTACATGAAAAAGGGCTGTCCCTTTTCCATGTAAATAAGAAGAACATTAGATAAGTGAAAATGACATTAGGATAAGCCTTGAATCGAACCTTGTAAGAAAGGTTAAGAAATGGAATGTTAGAAATTTAGTCTATTGTTAAATTCTATTAGAATAGTTAAATATTATTTATATCGGGAAAAGAGTTGATTGTTCATTCGTTTAGAAATTAGAATATTGAAAATGGCAGCTAAAAGAATGAACAATGCAAATTAAAAATATATTTTTTTAAATAGGTTAGAGTATAATTGAGGATTCTTTTGTTTGCCAAAAGTGTGTTTTGGACAAACATATTCATAGCCACGTGAAAATTAGTCACGTGTGAAAACATACTTCTGACGTCATAGACAAACGGAGATTTCTCAATATAGGATCTAAGAGTTAGTTAGTCAGTTGAGGAGAGAGTCAGAGAGTTGATCAGACACAGTTGAAAGTCGACAGTTGGAGTGATAGTCCCTTAGAGTCGAAAGGTAAAAGATTAACCATGTAGATCCAAGTTTTAATTTCTGACGTCATCGACCGGTGGATCAGATGAATAAAGAAGTCATCATTATGTTGTAACTGTTGTCTTGTGTCACATCCTTCATCACGAACGAAAGGTAATTCTGTTTATCATCTCATAATAAACACTGTGTAACCCTTCGAAGATTATGTATCTCCTCTCCTCTGTGTTAAAACTGCACCATACATCACTCCCCCAAGAACTCAAGAACGGTATAAATGTCCCTCGCCATCAGAATCTCTACCACCCTTAGAAATGTACCCGAATATGAACTCCCGTCACCACTCCAATATTTACCCCTACACAAAAGGTTACGAGAAAAAGGAAGTTTAGAAAAGAGTTTGAATCGATGGATAAAATAAAGTAAAATAAAATTCGGGACGTCAAATGAGTGCATCCAAGGACAAACCAGTACATAGATGTACGGGGGGG
The DNA here is from genome assembly GCF_053919585.1 of Euprymna scolopes. Lineage (NCBI taxonomy): Eukaryota > Metazoa > Mollusca > Cephalopoda > Sepiida > Sepiolidae > Euprymna > Euprymna scolopes. Next base: position 72,761,155 of record NC_136512.1, read on the forward strand.
GGAGAACAATAAAGCTGTCGCGTTAAAGAAAACAACACTTCAGCTTTATTTAAAAACTTTTATGGAAAAACTCAATTTAGATAGATTTAACTTGTTGGAGTGCCGAAATCTATTCAATGTAGTCGCCTTCCGCTCAATCACCGACTCAATACGGGAACTAGGAGCATGCCTTTTCCACAAGCGCCGGCAAAAGCGCGGCGAATACTCGGCAGATAGGGGGCGCACAGGCTGGTTTTGCTTTTGTGTGAGGTCATGTGTGTGATATTCTCCACGTATGACCAAACAAAGTAGTCAAGCACGTTCAGGTCGGGGGAGGAGGGGCGCAAGTGAGAGAAAAATACAAAGTCGTATCACTCCTTCTGAAGCCAAGCCTGGGCCTCTTTGGACTAGTGGGACGGCGCCGAGTCTTGCTGCCACGCCCAGAGTCTAATAGCCACCCAATTGCACCAGGGGATCACCACACTCTTCAGGACATCCAGGTACACTTTGGTATTTTTTTCAAGCAGACTTCGAACATGTGAGGCGGCATGATGTGACACTCACTTGAAAAGACACCGAAGGTCATAACCATGGCCGAGAACTTCGGTGACATCATACTGGGCACGTCCCCGTTATTCGTGACACTCCAGCGATGCATTTTGAGGGCGCTTGTAATAGTCCTGTTGTCATAACTTGGATCGGTAGAGAGCAGGAGTTGTACAGCGGCGCATCTCCGATCTCGCTCGTAGAATATTGTGTCACTTTCAGACATGATAGAAGGCTCCTATCGCTCTTGGAATCTGTACACAACTGCCCAACTGGTAGATGGTCTGCAATAACAAAAAAGAAACCCTATTTTCATCAAACGGAAATGTAATCATGACGTCTTTCTAAGGCGACATTTTTATCGTTCCATCCTGTACTCGGTTTGTTTCCTCCTCAACATGATAGACACGCGAATATAGACATTAAGATGGTATTAAATAATGGAGTAGGTTTATTATTCTTGAAACTTCTTTCAAATTCTGTACATAAAGTGATAATTGAACAATACAGCTGAACCATTTCGTCGTGTCAGTCAGAAGATGCTGATGAGGGTTGTAACTCGTCACGTAGCAGACTTTTTGTCAGCTAGTCACTTCATACGAGCCAGCCATTGTAACTAGTTTACCATATTTAAGATTACTGGCAAGCATGGCTGCAGGTGATAATCGGTAATTGCAACCTGTGCAAGACACAACTGCAAGATTAGATCGCCTATTTCCATGCATATTTGTTCAACTATTTGTCAAACAAATTTGAATGACAAGGCAGCCTACGACTTTATACATATCATATCGTTTCTCCTCAGATTCTGATTATATATAAAAATATATATATAAATATATATATATATAAATATATATAAATATATATATATATATAAATATATATATATCTATAAATATATATCTATAAATATATATCTATAAATATATATCTATATATATAAAAATGTAAATGTTGGTTTGTTCTAAACGAATAAAACCATATTTCTACGTTACCAATTTATTTGAAATTTTCAGACAACCCATTTTTAGAGTCGAGGTATGTTGTTATGTTCTTAAATTAAATTTACCTCGCGAATTATTAAAATTAAAATATTAAATAAAATAAATATATTTTTTTAACCGTTACTGCGAATCTGTTCTGTTGATAAAACTGAACTTCCGGTTCGATTAATTTCACAGCCACGAATTGACGAAAGATTTCATTTTCTGTTTAGTAAGTAAAAAAAAAACAAAAAAAACATAATTCATTTGTTTATCTTCCATATTTTTTAATTTACACATTTTTTCTTTATTATATGAGGCCAAAAAATTGTTTGTCGCTTGCTTTTTGAGTTTTTTGGAATAAAAAAAAAACAGTATTTAAAAAAATAGCGCAGATCACGGATCACTCTCTGCATTAGCACCGAAAAATGTTACTAAACATTTATTAATAATTTCTCACTTTTACAAACATTTGCTTTTAAATTTCTTTTTAAATGACGACTTTTATCGACTTTTTTTTAAAAATATCCCCCCAATGGTGTTTATTAGCCCCCCCCCTCCAAAAGTGATGTTTATTCCGGCAGCTGTTCTTAAGATTTGGAGGTTTTGGGGGGGGGTGATTCCAAGGTGGACCTAAGCTAAAAAAAAAGTTTTTTATGCGCACATAAGCAACAATTTTTTTAACTTTTTTTTTTTTTAACTTTTTTATTTAAAAATTAGTAAATTTTAATTGTAGCGTCTACCCCGGAACTAATTTTGACAGTGACATTGAACATTCACCGTTTCCGGAGAGCTCCAAGAAAAAGGCAAAATAAAAATTCGAGGAGTCTATTCACGCCGCTCCTTACCCGAACGAATTTTCTAAAGAATATTAATTTATCGTTTCATCCCAACTTATCGCCAAAAATATTTGACCAGTCGGGAAGGATTTCTTCTTCTTTATTTTCGGACTAAAAATAACACGAGTGTGATACACCAGGGCAAATAAATTCACACCTATTATAACAAGCTAAGTCTGATTATTTGTTTTTAATTAAATTTTCGGGTTTGTATTACTGTACACATAGATTCGAAAAAGTTGTCAAAAAACAAATATATAACAAATAAATGTTATCAAAGGCAAGATAAGTTACTTTTCTACCTAACTGGATATATTTTTTGTGTTTTTATTCAATGTAACATATTTATTCAGCTCGAAAAACACACAGTGTTTACCGATGTATTCGAAAATTCAGGATGGCGTCTCACACCCTCTTTAACACCGTAAGTATGGAAAAAGGTGGTCTAAATAAAAAACTATACAAAATACTATTAAAAACCCGCCGAATATATGTCAACCTATGTCTCGGTAACATATATTGAGCGAGTTTTTAACAGTATTTTATCAGGTTTTTTATTTATAACATCTTTTCCCACACTTACCGTGTTAAAGAGAGAATAAGGCGCCATCTTGAATTTTCGAATACATCGGTAAACACTATGTTTTTCGAGCTGAATAAATATGTTACATTGAATAAAAACACAAAAAATATATCCAGTTAGGTAGAAAAGTAACTTATCTTGCCTTTGATAACATTTATTTGTTATATATTTGTTTTTTGACAACCTTTTCGAATCTATGTGTACAGTAATACAAACCCCTTTTTTTTCATTATAACAATAATGAAACAATTTAAATCTTCCGGCATGCGTTTAAGGGTTACGAAATTATCAATAAATCGTTTAGTTACTAAGCCAACGTCAGTAAATAAAAAAAATGTTACGTGCGCATGCATTAGCCTTGACTAGGGGGGGGGGCTAAGGGAGCGACCATTAAATAATTATGCTGGTCGCCATGGAACTCAACGCCCAAGGAGTACCTAAAGTGGCACTTATGCACTTATGTTATCGTGCTATTTTTTAAAATAGTATTTTCATGTTAAATTCAAATTTTACGATATGTTTTTCTGGGTGTGTATTACTGTACACAATAGATTAGAAAAAGTTGTCAAAAACCAATATATAACAAATAAATGTTATCAAAGGCAAGATAAGTTACTTTTCTGCCAAACTGGATATATTTTTTGTGTTTTTATTCAATGTAACATATTTATTCAGCTCGAAAAACATACAGTGTTTACCGATGTATTCAAAAATTCAAGATGGC